>NC_091442.1:37329285-37609346 GCF_964237555.1 Oryctolagus cuniculus
AGGATGACTACACCGGGTCTTTTTTGGTTTCTCTTGGTATGGATTATCTTTTTCTATCCTTTCACTTTCAGTCTGTGAGTATCTTGGTGAGATGTGTTACTTGTAGATAGAAAATAGATGGATTTTGCTTTTTTTTTTTAAATCTATTCAGCCAGTTTATGTCTTTTAACTGGAGAGTTGAGGCCATTTACATTAAAGGTAACAATGGATAAGTAATGACTTTGCCCTGCCATTTTTCCATAAATATTTCTATTTTTTACTTTGGATTTCCTTTATATTTTTCCTGAGAGATTGTCTGCCTTCACCTTTTTTCATAGTGATGATCATGTTTATTTGTGCAGCACATCCTTAATCATCTTTTGCAAGACTGGATGGGTGATGATGAATTCATTCTCTTTGTTATGCAAGTTCTTCATTTTACCTTCATTCATAAATGAGAGCTTTACAGGGTGCAATATTCTGAGTTGACAGGTTTTTTCTCTTAAGACTTAGAATTTATCTCATCATTCGACTAGCCTACAGCGTTTCTGATGAGAAGTCTGCTGTGTCTCTAAATGAAATCCTCTGAAAGTTTTCTTTGTTTCTCTCATGCACATTTTAGAATATTTTCTTTATGTTTTACTGTGGAGTGTTTGATTACAATATGTCATGGTAAAGATCTTTGCTGTTCATTTCTACTAGGAGTTCTATATGCTTCCAGTGCTTGGATGCCCTTTCTTTTTCCAAATTAGGGAAGTTTTCTGTTATTATTTCATTAAAAAGGAATTCTAATCCTTTCTTTCTTTCCTCACCTTCAGGAACTCCTAAACTCATATGTTGGGTCATTTGATAGTATCCTGTAGATCTCCAATAGTGTTTTTTAGTTTTCTAGTTTCTTTTTTTTTTGCATTTTTTTTGCTTTCAAACTTTTATTTAATGAATATAAATTTCCAAAGTACAGTTTATGGATTACAATGGCTTCCCCCCCATAACGTCCCTCCCACCCGCAACCCTCCCCTTTCCCACTCCCTCTCCCCTTCCATTCACATCAAGATTCATTTTCGTTTCTCTTTATATACAGAAGATCAGTTTAGCATACATTAAGTAAAGATTTCAACAGTTTGCTCCCACACAGAAACATAAAGTGAAAAATACTGTTTGAGTACTAGTTATAGCATTAAATCTCAATGTACAGCACACTAAGGACAAAGATCCTACATGAGGAGTAAGTGCACAGTGACTCCTGTTGTTGACTTAACAATTTGACACTCTTGTTTATGGCATCAGTAATCACCCTAGGCTCTTGTCCTGAGCTGCCAAGGCTATGGAAGCCCCCTGAGTTCACTGACTCTGATAATTTTTAGACAAGGCCATGGTCAAAGTGGAAGTTCTCTCCTCCCTTCAGAGAAAGGTACCTCCTTCTTTGATGACCCATTCTTTCCACTGGGATCTCACTCGCAGAGATCTTTGATTTAGGTTTTTTTTTTTCCCCAGAGTGTCTTGGCTTTCCATGCCTGAAATACTCTCAAGGGCTTTTCAGCCAGATCCACAAGCCAAAGGACTACCTCAAGCTCTCAACTGATCTGGAACATAAATTCTAAAGAACTGTGTAGTGGGATGATATTCTCATTAATGTTCTTCATATAATACCATTATTAATGATGACAAATGAAGCAGCAATAATATTGAAAGTTAGTTATTCAGCCAGATCCACAAGCCTTAAGGGCTGATTCTGAGGCCAGAGTGCTGTTTAGGACATCTGCCATTCTATGGGTCTGCTGTGTATCTCACTTCCCATGTTGGATCATTCTCTCCCTTTTTTTATTCTATCAGCTAGTATTTGCAGACACTATTCTTGTTTATGTGATCCCTTTGGTTCTTAGTCCTATCATTATGATCAATTGTGATCAGAAATTGATCACTAGGACTAGTGAGATGGCATTGGTACATGCCACCTTGATGGGATTGAATTGGAATCCCCTGGTATGTTTCTAACTCTACCATTTGAGGTAAGTCAGCTTGAGCATGTCCCGAATTACACATCTCTTCCCTCTCTTATTCCCACTCTTACATTTAACAGCAATCACTTTTCAGTTAAGTTTCAGCACTTAAGAAGAATTGTGTATTGATTACAGTATTCAACCAAAAGTATTAAGTAGAACAAACAAAAAAAATACTAAGAGGGATAACATATTAAGTTGCTTATCAACAGTCAGGGTGAGGGCTGATCAAGTCACCGTTTCTCCTAGTGTTCATTTCACTTTAACAGGTTTCCTTTTTGGTGCTCAGTTAGTTGTCACCTATCAAGGAGAACAAGTGGTATTTGTCCCTTTGGGATTGGCTTGTTACACTCAGCATAATGTTTTCCAAATTCCTAACAGGGATCACTTTTCAGTTAAAATTTAAACAGCTAAGAATAATTGTGTGTTAATTACAGAGTTCAACCAATGGTACTAGAACAAAAAAAAATACTAAAATGGATAAAGTATTTCTTCTTGTTTTTAGTCTGACTATAAAATTTGCTGTCATTTGTCTTCTAATCTGATACTCTTTCTTCTGCTTCATTGATTCTGTAGTTAAGGCTTTCTACTGCATGTTTTATTTGTTCTATTGAATTCTTCATTGCTAATATTTCATTTTAAGATCTCAATTTTGTGGGAAAAATTTTCTTTCATATCATTTACAGATTTAATTAGTTCATGGATTTTCTTCTGGTTGCTTCTAAGTGATCAATTTTGAATTCTCATTCTGGAATTTATTCAATCTCTTCTTATTCACTTGCTAATATTGAAGTATTGTGTTCTTTTGGGGGTGCCATGTTGCCGTCCTTATTCTTGTTTCTTGAATTGCTACATTTATTATTAGGCATTTGTGGAGATACTTTATTTTTTCCCTGTGATAGTTTTTATCTTTGGACTATACCTCTGCGAATTAGTGGAGTGTCTACTTTCTCAGTGAATATCTAAAGACAGGTGGAGGGTGTGGCTAGTGAGTTCTGTTCAGCACTACAGGGAAAAGGGAGTATCCAAGGTGACATCCAGGTTCAGCATGTAAATCTCCTCTATTTTTTTTTATTAAGCAGAGGGGAGGTTTGTTCTATGTTAGTGCAGCCTCAGCTCACCTCTTTTCCTCAAAGGAGACCAGTACCTGGGTGCCAGCTCCAGTAGGCATATTATTCGTACACACTACCTCAAGAACCACACAAAACATCTATGTATTCTTTTGTGTAAGCATAGATTCCACAGCAATGATTTTCACCAGCGAATCAGAGAGCCCTATGTGTGTGGAGCCTCCCACAGTGACTGCCCAACATCCCAGCCACACCCTGAACCTTCCCACACAGCCACAGTGTTTTCACAGTCTCATCACACAATCCTCCCACAGTTACAAGCACCCAGCCTCTTGCCAATTCTGCCTGCCAGACTCAGGCATCTCTGGGCACGTGGACATGAGCTGGCACATCTGTTACATATGTCTAAAATGGCACCTGTCTTCTATTGTCTTGTTATAGGATATGGATGCAGAGTGGTAGGGGAGAAATGAACCCTTTCCTTTTTTCTCCTCTAGTTTGGCAGGTACACTGTCCCCCACAGGGCTCCAAGCCAGATTCCCACCATGCTTTTCCTGCAACTTTATCACCAGTGGCTTGGGCTGCTGCAGTCTGATCTCACCTCACTCTGGAGCTGGTGCTGATGCTCTCAGTTGCCGGGGCCCACACCCTCTGTGTAGGTCCTCTGTGGAGGTCCACCATGTCCCTCTGATTTGTGTGGAGTTTCCTGCGCTTTTTCCCCCCTAACTCTTCCCTGAGACTGTAATGTATTTTGATGTTTACTTCTTGATTATTAGGCTTGAGTTCTCTGAGCTACTCAGATCTCTAGGTTTTCCAAATGTGAAAATGTTCAGTTGTTATGGTAAATTGTGCCTTTTGCATTTTACACATTGTCTTTTTGTGTCCCTTTTCACACTTTTTTATCTCTTTTTGTTCATATTACCTAGCAATGTCTCTACCCTCATTCTTTTATACCCTGTAAATAATATGAGACTCTTTTATACATGAATTTAATCATCTCTGGCTTTCATAGGAAAGTTTAGCCTTATCCTCATCTACAGTAACGACTTTCACCTTCCTCTCTCTTCCCTCTTTGGCCACTTCACTCACACAGATAGAATGCCACTTGACAATGTCCCTCAGCTCATTAATATTTTGTTTTTGTTGTTAGTATTCTTTTAAAATCTCAGTTCCATTTTGCATCATTTCTGTTACTATGTATCTAACTTTACTAATTTCATTTTCTGAGTATATAATCTCATGTTAATTATATCCAATTTAGTTTTCAGAGACTACAGTCTTCATTTCTAGATTTTTTTTTCACACATTTCAGAAGAACTCTACTGGAACCTTCTGCTCAGTTCTCGAGTTCTCTCTGTATCTAGCTCCCTTCTCTCTTCCTCTATCTTGAGAACTTTAACTGCATTGGTCTCCCAAATATCTATTCTTTATATTCTCCACTAAGGAATCTGCTAATCTCAGCCTTTGTTGCCCTCTCCTGTCACATAGAGTGGACATGCTTCAGGCAGCTGTGACAATCACAGGACCAACCTTGTTTGTTTCCTGTTCCTCAGAGTTTACTGACTTTACTGCCTGATATTTAGTTTCCTAAAATATATTTCATATATATGGTTTATTTTTATTGTTTCAGACCCTATTATTCCATCTTGGCCAGCAGTAGAAGTTCAGACTATTCCATTTTGATTTTCTTTTAGACAAGTCAGGATTGGAAATATGGTCATACCATATGAAATGGTAAAACTTAATTGTGTGCTTGCAAATATATCATTGAAGTGATATATTGCAATATGTACAAATGTAACATTGGAGTAAATTATTATATACAATTAATAATGCCATCTTTTATGGAAATATTTTATTATATAAAATTTGTAAATAGCTGTTTAAATACATACAGGTATATGCTCATTTTTGGGAGAACAATTGAAATCAAAGTGCACAATTCTTTACCCTACCCCTCTCCCATCCTTACAATGTGTCTTTGCATATTTGCAGTTTTTTCTAACAGGAGGTGGGATCTGCCTTCCCGTGTCTTGTTTGAGTGCCAGCTTTCTCATTTTCTTTGGCCAATAGAATGTGACAAAGGTAACACTGAGGCCAGTTCTACACCTAGACCTCATGAGGCATTGCACAATCCTTCTCTCTCTAGGAATCCTGCATAAGATAGAAAAGCCTTGCCTGACTTGCTATCCATTCAGAAATCACATGCAGAGATGCAACAGCCCCAGATAAGACTTGCCAAGAGCAATGTGTCCTCGGCTGGACACCAGCTGACTGTAGATGTGTGGGTTGAGCCCAGCTAAGACCATCCAGTTCCTGCCAAATAAACAGAAACATGCAGGATGAGCTAATTTATGATGTTTGTTTTGAATCACTGTTTGGGGGTTGTTCGTTATATACACATAGCTAAGTGACAGTATTTGTTTATAAATAGATATATAAGATGTGCTAGATTCCAGTGAACATTAGCCATCATTAGAAATGTCTGTCCAGTTAATTGTTGTAACATAGCTATGATAATTTCTTGATTAAATTCTAAATCTTTATACAATAGTTCTATATTACCAGCTTACATAAACTTTTAAAAAATATAAAATTGACATTAGTAACATAAACTTATGTCCTTTGAAAGTAGCATGTAGAAATTGTGGATATGATTTATTACCAACCACATTAAAGGAGAAATTTGCTTAATAACAATTTGAATATATCAATTATGAGGATACTCAGTGTTGCAAAGTTACTTAAACAATTTCTTCATTTTCATAGATTCACTGTTAAATTTTTGTGCTTCAAGTGCAGGTTTCTTGCTTTTCAACATTTATATTCATATTTTGTTATAAATATTTCATTCTTGGAAAATATGAAATTCAGTTTTCTCAAATTTCTCAGAAACATATCTGTTAAGAAGCTGCAGCCATTCAAGGGCAAAATTGGGAAACTCTTTGGCAAAAATATGAAATCACTGTGCTGGTGGCATGTTCTGGTTTGTGCACTGGAGTCCTGCCAATGTGTCCTCCAACCACGAGAGTTTTTCCAAGGAGAATGACCCTGGCAACCCCAGAGAGCAAGCCATGTTTTCACACCTGGCAAGCTGATAATTTTCCCGCAAAAAGGTTCATTCATCAGATATTTCACTGAACAAAACATTTGGAGATGAGAAAAATATGTTTTTGTAAGAGAAAATGAGGCCTTAGCAATTTATCCTGCACTTTTAGAAAATAAAAGAGCAAGAAGAAAATTGTGAATAGGAGTTACTTGGGTCTTTAAAAATTTCTTAAAAAATAATGGTTACCCCTCAGGTGAGATGTTGGGGAAGGGCAAGTATGTCTACTAGAAGGTTGGGAATATTCCAGACTTTTATTTGGAGCATGGTAAGATAGGTTCTTGCACATGTAAAAATGCATTCAGATTTAAGAAACATGGACTTTATGTGTATTATTTTAAAACTTTTGTTAAAGGTAGAGAATCTTAGACATTGGCATGTGCTGACCCAAGAAAGGGATTTGATTGTTCACAAGGCACCTATCACATTTGTAATTTGTATTAAGTAGGCCTTTAGATAGATAGTATTTTATTGTTAGAATTAATATGGAAACTTCAGTGAAGTTCTTTGTTTTAGTTTAAAATTATTACTTTTTGTTGTTTCAATTTTAAAAATTTTAGAGGCAGAAAGATAAAGAGACTAAGAGAAAGACCCACTCCTCAAATGCCCTCAATGTCCAGGGTTGGGCCAGACAGGAACTAGGAATCAGGAATACCATCCAGGTCTAGCATGTGAGTGGGAGGGACCAAGTATTTGAGCTATCTGCTATCTGCTGTCATCTACCAAGGTGCTCATTATCAGGAAGCTGGAATTGGGAACAGAGCCTGAACTCAAGCCTAGACACTCTGATATAGGATATGGGCATCCCAACTTATGTACTAACCAATAAGTAAAACTGCCCCTAGGCAAGGTTCTTTGAAACTTGAAAAATATGATATTACAGATTAAATGTCTTTAATCCAAAAATCCAAAATCAGACACTTTTGAGTGTCAGCATGATGCCAGAAGTAAAAATTCTACTCCATAAATCTCCTTTTATGTACAAAACTACTTTAAAAATGGTATAAAATTGCCATCTGACTATGTGCATAATATATATGTGACATAAATGAATTTCATGTTCACAGTTGGGTCTCATCCCTAAAATTATTATTATGAATATTCCAAATTCCAAAAATAATCTGAAACACTACTGTTCCCTTGCATTTTGGATAAGATATACTCAACCTGTATTAACAAGTGAGAGATTAACCATGTATATATCATGGTAAGACTAACTCATTACCTTTAGGTAATACCAGTAAGCATATGAGAGAGTCTTTCAAAGGTTTGTGAGAAATATGAATTATGAAGGAAATATGCATATATTTAAAAATATTTGCACACAAATAAACATCTTTTAATTCCATTTTCCATCGTTTTAAAGTACCCTAATATAAGAGGTAAAATTGTGAACACATTAGTTCTCACAGGGAATCATTAAGGAGAACTTGGGATTCAGGAATTACTGTTTAAAGTTTGAGGCTGACATTATAGGGGACAGTTAACAATTACGTTTTCCAAATATTCCTATTGTCATGATGCCACCAGTTTGTTTTTTTTTTTATAATTTCTTTTAACACAGTCGTTCTCCATTCATTTGGCATTGTCTTTGGTTGCTTTCATACTACAGAGCCTTTTTGATGATAACAGAGACCATGTGGCCATGAAAGCTTAAAATATTTACTATCTTACACTTTATTGAAAAAGTTTGCTGACCCCATCCATGATCTACATGAAGGATAACAGCATTTCCTTTTCAATTATTACTGTGTGCAAATAGTAAAATACAGAGTATTAAGCTCATATCATGATGTTTACACCTTTGTGGGGAAAGAAGGCTTGCAAATATTTTGCATTTATTTCCCTCAGCAGTTCTGTGATATAAATGTAAATTTCCTTTCTTAGCAATTTAAAACATATAGACAAAAGAAGGTAAATGACTATTAATTTTCCTAAGCCCTCATGTCTAAGAGGGTTAAATCAAAACTTGAACTCAAATCTGTCTCAGCCCAACTCCTTGACTGTATACCATGATGTAGTTTAGATTCCGTTTTACAAAATGTAATACCTTCCAGCTAGAATGGGGTGCTTGTGAATATTCTGTTTTTCTGCTAGTATCAGGTAATGTGCAACAAAGTGGTAACTGATATAACTGTGAAACCAAAATTGAGGAAAGATAAGATAATCTCCTTTCTGAGTCTATTGCTTCTCCTGGAGAGAATTGATATATCCCTAATCAATCATCTTGGCAATCAATCACCACTGTGAAGTCTTATCTTACCCTTGCCTCTTTGCATAAAATCTATAAGAAATAAAATCAAAGTCTCTTTTAATCATAAGTTCATGAGAAAATCGATCCATATCTGAGACCTTTGTTTTTGCTTTTTATATATTTTTCTTTTTTAGGTAAAAGTCGATAGTTGTATTGTGTATAGCATTCACATCAGCAGTCATATAATGATAAGGGCAGCTTGAGTGATATCAGGAAGCATGGAATTATGGAAATAATGGGATAGGAGTCAGGTTTCATCTAAAAAGGTCCCCATCAAACCCAAACTTTTCTGGGGATGAAAGGGAAAATGGAGCTTTAATGAGACTCCCAGGACCCCCTACTTTGTCACTGAAATTAGCCTTTGGATTTCTGCAGGTATACAACATAATGAAAATCAATAAAATGTTGATGGTCTACCCAAATTTCTACACATAATTGATGCAAAGGAACTCCTTGCACTGCCTACATAGTTTGTTTTTTTTCTAGAGAAAGGAAACAGCAACTACACTTTTACTGTTTGAAAACACTGCCCATCTGGGTCCTGGACATATCAGGTCAGGGTCTCTTTAAGTAATTTCTGTCACAGGAGGGAACCCAGCCCCTTGCTCAGAGTGTGTTGAAATCTATTCCTAGCACAGAATAGGTTGTTCTTGGGAGAAGAATGAAAATTTGTGAAGGAGGATTGCATTATTTTCCTAATTCTACTATAACAAGCTACCAGAACATTGGTCTCTTAAGACAACAGAATTATGTTCTTTACAGTTCTAAAGGTCAGAATTCTGGGAGCAAGGTATCTGATGGGCTGTGTTTTCTCCAAAAGATTAGGAGAATATGTTCACTGTTATTTCTAGCTTCTCGTGGTTATTGGTACTCTTAGCTTCAGGCTGTATCACTCCAGTCCCTACCTCCTCTGATCACATTGCCTTTTCTCCTCTGTGTTTGTCTCAAACTTTTTCTGCTTCTGTCTTACAAAGATAAATTTAATTACATTTGGGGCCCACTCAAATAATTCAAGATAAAGTTCACCTCACCAAATCTTTAACACAATCACATCTTCCGCCATGTAAAATAATATGCACTCATGCCATATAACATGATATCACTGGCTTGGGGATTAGAGTATGGTTATACCCTTTTTTTGGGGGGGAGGGCTAAAGGGAACAATTCAGCCTCCTGCAAATATTTTTAAAGAAAATTATATGACAATCTTCCTCTAAAAATCAAAATTTGTTTATTTGGCTCTGACTTAAGAACTTGAAGAGGAAACAGGAAGGGTGTAGACTATACTAAACCCGCATTTGGGTAAGTTGAGATTTTAGATGGAGCTGTGCTTGCATTGTTGCTGTTAAGCTATTTATGGGTTGTGCTTGGCTTCTCTGTACCCTTGAGTCACGATAGGGCCTGTGCCCACACCTAGAAGATATGGGAACAATGATGTCTCCGACTTCCATGAATGATATTAATGAACATAGGTGGCTGATATCTGAGGATGGGGGAATTCTGAGAAAAGAGAAAATTGCTAGATGGTAAAGTGAGAGGGAGAGGGTGCAGGAACATGAAGTTGTTGAATGCCCAAGATGCAACATCATAGAAAACTCTAAAAAGTATCTGGGGAAACTTGTGTGGTGGGAGCTGGCAGGAGACATTTTCCAACAACAACCCTTCAGATGGATGGATTCAGACCATGGCTTCAGTCATAGCACATTGAATCATGATTCATAAAATAGGTAAACATAATGTTGCTATTTGGGTGAGAGGTGATGATTTTCTACATAAGAAACAATTTACCTTGGTTTAGTTAAAGTGTGTGGACTATATTGAAGTATTAATACCATATGATCAGAAAAAGATGGGTTAAGTGTCAAAGAGATTGCACAAATAAGACCAGTGTCTGAAAATAATGAAGGGTAGAATTAAAAGGGAGAGAATAATCCTATGGGGGAAGCAGGATACACAGCAGACTCATAGAAGGCAAATGCCCTAAACAGCACTCCGGCTCAGAATCAACCTTTAAGGCATTGAGATCTAGCTAAAAGGCCCATGAGAGTCTCGCAGGCATGGAAAGCCAAGACACTGTGGCAAAAATGACCTGAATGAAAGATCTCGGTGAATGATATCGCAGTGGAAAGAATGGGACATCAGACGGAGGTACCTTTCTCTGAAGGAAGGAAGGAACCTCCACTGTGGTATGGCCTTGCCTAAATAAGATCAGAGTTGGTGAACTCAAGAGGCTTCCATATCCTTGGCAGCTCATGACAAGAGCCTTGGGTGATTACTGACATCATAAATAAGAGAGTTAATTGTTAACAACGGGAGTCACTGTGCACTTACTCCCCATGTAGGATCTCTGTCCTTAATGTGATGTACTATGAGAATTAATGTTAAAACTACTACTCGAGCCGGCACCACAGCTCAATAGGCTAATCCTCCACCTAGCAGCGCCGGCACACCAGGTTCTAGTCCCAGTCGGGGCGCCGGATTCTTTCCCGGTTGCCCCTCTTCCAGGCCAGCTCTCTGCTGTGGCCCGGGAAGGCAGTGGAGTGTGGGGAGCAACTCGGACTAGACTAAGTTACTGGAATTAAGACTTATTCTATGCATCTGCTCTCCCACAATATGGCGCTGGGAGAGGAGGAAATAGCTTCTACACAGATGCCTCCAGTTCAACCAATAGACTGTGGGACCTGCTCCTGATTGGAGGAGAGCAGCGTACTCGGCGTGTGGGTAGCAGAGTTGGGATTGGTGGAAGAGGACTATAAAGGAGGAGAGAGACAACATGCACCAGGAACATCTATCTGAAGGAACACCTGTGCAGCCCCCGAGACGAGCCGGCCGGCGGTGTGCCGCTCCCCCGCGGAAGTGGGGAAAGTGGCTAGGGGGAACCGCCCTTCCATGGAGGTGGAAGGGACGGTAGCCAACCCGGGAAGAACCAGCAGCAAACCCGGGGAGGGCCGAGCAGACGAAAGAACAGCGCAGGGTCCTGTGTCGTTCCTCCATGAAGAGGGGGAGCGACAGTGGAGGATGGCCCAAGTGCTTGGGCCCTGCACCCCATGGGAGACCAGGAGAGGCACCTGGCTCCTGCCTTCGGATCAGCGCGCTGCGCCGGCCACAGCGCGCGGGCCGTGGCAGCCATTGGAGGGTGAGCCAACGGCAAAGGGAAGACCTTTCTCTCTGTCTCTCTCTCTCACTATCCACTCTGCCTGTCAAAAACAAACAAACAAAACAAACAAACAAACAAAAACAAAAAAAAAAACCTACCACTCAAACAGTACTCTATATTTTGTGTGGCTATGTGGGTGCAGTCTGTTGAAGTCTTTACTTAGAATGTACTAAGTTGATCTTCTGTATATAAAGATAATTGAAAATGAATCCTGATGGAGAAAGGGAGTGGGAGATGGGATGGTTGTAGGTGGGAGGGAGGTTATGGGGGAAAAAGCCGCAACAATTCAAAAGTTGTACTTTGTAAATTTATATTTATTAAATAAAAAATATCATATGATCAGAATGCAAGTTTATGGTTTGAAGCCATGTAGCTTAATTTTTCATTTATCTGTGATTTCAAGTGTCACTTGATCAATTCTATTTCCTTTTCAGGAAAAAATAAGAACCCTATAATTTCACAATCAAGAGAAATAGGCCTGGAAAATTTGGGCACATTGTGCTGGCTGTTAATCCAAGTCTGCATCAGGACTATGAAAAAATTGAATAGCAAGACCACAGGGAGATTGAAACAGAAAGAAGCCAAATTCCTTTTGTAAATTAAAAAAAAAAGATAAAAAAGAAATTTGAATGAAAAATTAACCCTGGTGAATAATTTAGCAAGACATATTGATTTCTTCCAGCCACAGAATTTGTAAGCAGATTAAATGCAGCCAGCAAGAAGAGGACAGGAAATAAGTGTAAGACATGAGAAGATGACATCCTTTGCTCAAATATTGCCATGATATTTTAGGGGTTTGTATATTATAATGGAAGAATTAGTAATGTAAGTTTGCAATAGAGAATGTCTATATTTTCCAACTCCAAAATGTAAACAGCAGTTAGAAAATAACTATTTCCACCGTAGCTCTTATGGATCCCATTCTTATTGTCAGTGGAGGGGGAAGGAGGATAGACTTTGGAAACACACTGCATATTATAAATCTGTGTTGCTGTGTAAACCCAGGAGTATTGGAATCCTAACATAGGTATTCATATTAAACAGTGTCCAAATCCAAATCCATGTATGCTTTGGGATATACATGGCCAGGGAATGTTGTTGATTTTTTGGAGAAGGTGGTGATGAGAAAGTGCATTGCGGGCCGGCACTGCGGCTCACTAGGCTAATCCTCCGCCTTGCGGTGCTGGCACACTGGGTTCTAGTCCCGGTTGGGGCGCCAGATTCTGTCCCGGTTGCCCCTCTTCCAGGCCAGCTCTCTGCTGTGGCCCAGGAGTGCAGTGGAGGAAGGACCAAGTACTTGGGCCCTGCACCCCATGGGAGACCAGGATGAGTACCTGGCTCCTGCCTTCGGATCAGCGTAGTGCACCGGCCGCAGCGCATCGGCCGCGGCGGCCATTGGAGAGTGAACCAATGGCAAAGGAAGACCTTTCTCTCTGTCTCTCTCTCTCACTGTCCACTCTGCCTGTCAAAAAAAAAAGTGCATTGCATGTTCAAGTTGTTGAGAAGAGAGGCATCTAACACTGCGGAAGACAGTAATTCAGATAACAAGGGAAGGTTTGGGCAAAAGATATAACGTTTACTGATCAACTATTACATGCCAAGCATTTGTTAATGATTATCAGGTCTGATATTTAATTTACTCCTCTCAATATCAGTCATAAAAACTGATTATTTTATATTTTTATGGCTCAAGACATAAGCAGAAGAGAGATTAAAAAATTCAGTAAGATCAGACAACCAGTAAATACAGAATCAGTATTTCAATGTTAGCCTTTCCTATTTTATTGATCTTTTAATAGTGTGTGATTCTACCTCTAAAACTGATGTATCACTTACTACTTGAATAAGTAAGGAAAATTTAATTCAAAGTGTTGGTTCTGGTTCCTTATAAATATTCTTCAAGTGCTTCTTTGAAAACTCCTCAAGGTGGTAGACCTGTGAGGGTTGCCCCACTAAAAAAGTTTTGCTTTGTGGGGCTGGCATTGTGGCATAGTGGGTAAATCTGCCATCTGTGGCTCTGGCATCCAATGTAGGCACCAGTTTGTGACTTGGTGCTTCATTTCTGATCCAGCTCCCTGCTAATGGTCTGGCAAAAGCAGCAGAAGATGGTTCACGTGATTGGACCCTTTCCACCCACATGGAAGACCTGGAAAAAGCTCGTGGCTCCTGGCTTCCTCCTTGTCCAGCCCTAGCTGCTGTAGCCATCTGGGGAGTGAACCAGCACATGGAAGATCTCTCTCTGTCTTTCCCTCTCTCTCTGTATCTCTGACTTTCAAATAAATAAATCTTTAAAAAAAAGTTTTGTTTTATATAAATATATATGTACTTAATATAATTACAAATGAAAAGTATATGAATTGCTGCTATAAAGTACATTGTACGTTAGTAAGCTTAGACAAAATAGAAATGTAAAAGTGAGAAAATATTTTACAGAATTTTAAACAATTATGCTTTCTATGCTATTTTATTATATATTACTATTAGTATATATTATTTGCTTTATTTATGAATAGTGTAGTCATAAAAATATTTTTGATGATAACATTGAGATTATATATCCCTTATTAGGTTGTTACAAATAATAATAGTTTATTCATTTTCATTGACAGTGTTTGGATATATAACTTAAATTATTTATTAATTATAATCTTATGATAGATATTTGGTTTGTTTCAAGTTTGGAGACATTACAAGCAATGCTGCAGTAACCATTGTTATACATGTCTTATTGGTGCACATATGCCTGTGTTTCTGTTGGATATAAATAGGTGTATAATTGCTGAGTCATATGGTAAATGCATGCTTACTTTTACAAGAAAATGCTAAACAGTTTCAAAAGTTTGCACTTCCACCAACAACGTGGGAGAGATCCAGTTGTTCCATGCATCTTTCAACACTTGATTTTGTCAGTCAGATAATTTTTGGCAATCTGGTGGGTATGCATGATAAGTAATTCAATATTCTTTTAATTTGTACTTCTCCAATGACAAATGGAAGTTTTGCGTATCCATTTGGATGGCTTTCACTTTGTGAAATAACCATGGAGGAATTTTGTCCATTTTTCCGCTGAACTATTTACCTTTTTCTCATTTATTTGTAGGAATATTTATATTTTCTAAATGTAAGTCCTTTGTGACTACAAGTTGTTTGTTTTGCAAATATCTTTACCCCCCTTTTTGCTTGTCTTTCATTCTCTCAGTATATATTTTGATGAAGAAAAGCTTCTAATTTTAATTAATTCCAATTTATCCATCTACTTTTTTATGATTAGGCTTTTTGGTTAGGAAATCTTTTCCAACACTAGCATCTGAGATGATAAGTAGATCAATGGGATAGAATATGTAGTTCAAAAACACACCCATGCATGACAAATGGTTGGTTTATGACAAAAGTGACTTTTTTGAAGAGTAGGGAAAAATGTTTTGCTTTTTATTTTTCAATTACTGGTTTTGGATCAGTTAAATAACCACACGGAAAAATACAAATTTTTCCTTTCATATAAATAAATAAGTCCTTAAAAAATTAAAAGAAAATACACTGAGCTTTTTAAAAATTTTTTAAAGATTTATTTGAAATGCAGAATTACAGAAAGGAGAGAGAGAGAGAGAGGGAGAGAGATCTTTATCAATTCACTCCCCAAATGGCCACGATGGCTAGAGTTGGGGCAAGACAAAGCCAGAAGCCACGAACTTATTCCATGTTTGTCTTAGGTATAGAGGCCCAAGTATTTGGGCTATCTTCTGCTGCTTTCCGAGGCACGTTAGCAGGGAGCTGGATCTGAAATGGAGCAGCCAGGACACAAACTGGTGTCTTTATGGGTTGCTTGTGGCAAAGATGACAACTTTACCCACTGTGCCAGCCCCTATTTTGAGTCTTTGAATTTAAGAAGATAAAATAGCTCTCTATATTCTTTAAATTCTATTTAGACTCTCTCAAAATCTTTCAGAAATTCTTTTTTGAAAAGATTTATTTGTTTGAAAAACAGAGTTGAGAGAGAGAGAGAAAACCTTCTACCTGCTGGTTCACTCCCTATATGACTGCTCCAGCCAGGACTGGGTCAGGCCAAAGGCAGGAACCAGGGGTTTCTTCCAGATCTCCCACGTAGGTAGAAAGGGCCCAATAACTTGGGCCATCCAGAATGGAAACTGGTACCTGTATGGAATGCCAGCAGTTGCTTTACCAGCTATGCCACAATGCTAGCCCCCAGAAATTCTAATAGTATATTATGCCATTTTAAATGATATATTCTATTTAACTGTTTAAATTGCAGTGTTTGTGAAGGCTTTAATAAAAATACTTGAACTTTTGGGTAACAACAACAAGAAGGAAGGTGCTACAGGAATAGAAACTTAACCCCATGAAAGGTATGAAGGATGTTATCATCATCAATCTCATGATATTCACCATTATGGGGAGGAATCCAACCTTGCAGAAATTATACAGGATCTTCATTGTCTAAGTGAAAGGTAAAAATTTCAAAATATCAGTTTTTAATTTTTCATAGATGATAAACTTGAAATGATTCTGTAAATTGATTTCACAGTTAAATCCAGTTATTAATACAAAAGGCTTATTTGGAGACTTTTTGATTTCCTACAGGCACAACTCTTTCATTTGCAGATGATGGAAATTTTATTTCTTCTTTTTACATTTTTAATAAACAAATTCGTCCCTACTGCACTGAAGGTTGGTCGTTGTGGCAGCAGGCATTTTTGCCTCATTCCCAACTTCCCAGGGATATCCTATGTAGACTTTGCCAGATGAAGAATGTTCTTTTCTATTCCTACCTGACTATGACTTTTTATTGTGAATCGTGAGTTTTAGCAAATGCTTTCTCAAGATCTTCTGAGAGGCTCCATCTTTTATTCTCTCCTGGGGTGACTTACATTATTTGAGGTACCACTCATGCATTCTTGGAAGAACTTTCACTTGGTCATGATGTATCATTCTTGCTGTCCGATGCTTGCTTTACTTGTTACTTTCTTTGTGTTTGCCTGGATGTTTCTGAGGGAAATTGACATGTACTTTTCCTATCTTGTAGTATCTTTATTAGGTTTTAGTAACAAGGTCAGGCTGGCTGGGGGAAAAAGGGAGTTTTCTCTCTTTCTATTATGCAGAATAATTTGTGTAAAATTTTTCATCCTTAAATATTTGGCAGAAATCATAGATGAAGCAATTTGGAATTTGAAGGTTTCTTTGTGAAAAGTGTTTTTTTTTTATTAAACTTTTAGTTAACTCTCAAAATCACCAAACTTTCTATAGCTTATTGTGTCAGATTTGATAAGGTTTAGTTTTGAATTGCATCTAAATTTTCCTCTCTTTTTTCTGGAAAGCTCTTTGTAATCTCTCTTATTATCTTTTCCATAGAGCAATGTCCCAGTTTCCATTCTGTGTGTCTGTGCTTTGTGCTTTTCTCTTTGTTTCTTGATCTGTCTTTCCAGAGGTTTGTCACTTTCTTTAGTCTTTCCAAAAAAGGCAATTAGGGGCTTATTAAATTTTATTAATTTCTTTCTAAACCTTTATCACTTCCTTCTTTCTCTTTTTCAGATTTAATTATTGTTTTCTAACTTCTGGAGATGGTTGCTTAGATAATTGACCTTCAATTTTCTTCCCTTTTGTGTACCAATGACTATACAGTTCTTCTTAGTCATAAATTGAGCTGTTTCGTACTTTTTGATTAGCCTTATTTAATTAGCACTCATTTAAATCTACTTTTTGTTTTCCATTAACCCATGAGTGAATTAGAAAAACACTGTTTATTCTGCACATACAAAGACTCTTCAAAATATCCATGGGAATGCATGTTATGAAAAAATATATGTGCAGGTTTCAACATTATTCTGCACCAAAATAAACTTTATTTTAATTCCATTTTTTTTCATGAACTTATCAATGTTTTATATTGTGGAATTTCCTTTTCTTTATTTATTGGTTTCTTGCTGACCAAAGAATGTGCTATGTATGGTTTCAATTCCATAAAATTTGTAAGTATATGGTCCATTTGGGGGAAATGAAGTATGTACAGTTGAAATTACTATTAATTAATGTGATGTTGGATATAGTAAACATGTCAATTAGGTCAGACATATTAACCATATCATTTACTTTTGCTATCATCTTACTGATTTAATACATGCTCATTTTATCATATATGGAGAGAGTTTTCACAAAATGTGCTGTGGGTGTCTATTGGTGTACATTTCCTTTTACTTCTGTTTTGACAAACTTTATATTTTGACATTGTATTATTAAGGCACTGAGTTGCACCAAGTTATGACAAAGTTTTATGATTATTATAAGGTTTTAACATTTTCAGAAAATATAATCCCTAAATTAGTGTTACCAGAAATGTGGAAAACTATGATATGTTACATTAAAATAACTGTTTACGACTAAATGGGGAAACCTAAGTAAGCCTTTCTGAGTCCTGAGACGCCCACTTTGTCCTCATGAGCTCAGTGAGTGTGAGCCACTGCCATCTGGGCCAAGAGAAGGCTCCAGTTTCAACTAAAATTTTAATTTAGGATTTATAATTTTATGTTTTTCTGTTCATTAAAATTTTTTTTCTACTTATTTGGAAGTTGTTATAGAGACAGAGGGAGAGATGGAGAGACTGAGAGAGAATCTTTTATCCACTGGTTTATTCCCCAAGTGGCCACAATGGCCAGGGGTAAGCCAGGCTGAAGCCTGCAGCCAGGAGCCTCATTCAAGTCTCCCACTTGGATGGCAGGGACCCAAGCACTTGGGCCATCTTCTGTTGCTTTCCCAGGTACATTAGCAGGGGGCTGGATTGCACATAGAGCAGTCTGGACTCAAACCAGTGTCTATATGGCAGCATGTTGCATGTGACAGCTTTACCTGCTTTGTCACAACTCTGGCCCTTAGTTGTTTTATGATTATACCAAGACATTGTCTAATTTTATCTTCAATTTTTGCCTTAAAGTCTTTTTGATTCATTTTAATTATATAAGACATCTTTTGGTTAATAATTACCTTATATATTTCTTCCTTAAAATTATATGTATTTTACTATGTAAAAGGGAGGCAGTTATTAAAAGGTATGGAAAAGTAATAAAGCCTAATAGTAGAAAATGCTTCCTAGCTTTAGTGGCAACTAATCCAAGAATCAGAAAACTGTTGAAAACTGAGTCTCCCTCTCCTAGGACTTATATTTCCTGATTTTTGCTTAGTTTTGTGGACTATCTCTGTAATTCTCTCTTTCAACATTCTTATCTTTTTGGAGTGTGGTAGATCTGAGTGTGCCTGCTCAAGATATGCTCTTTGGCATGCAGACTGTTGAGTTGAAGGCAAATAAAAAGAAGATTAGGAAGCTCTCTGTTCTTCCTCTATTTGTCTAAAAATTCAAGAATAAAAGATATCCCACCTGCCTTTTCTACTAGGGAGAACAAAGTTGAACTACTGAAGACAACATTAAATCCCCTTGGGCATTGAAATGACATCACAAGAATTTATATGAACAAATTCTCCTAACTAGCATTTATCTGCCAATCTTTACCTTCCCACAAGTTGTTGTCTACAGACTCAAAGTCCTTTTCCTTTCTCTTGTCATTTCTCTGAA
This sequence comes from Oryctolagus cuniculus, assembly GCF_964237555.1. Classification (NCBI taxonomy): domain Eukaryota; kingdom Metazoa; phylum Chordata; class Mammalia; order Lagomorpha; family Leporidae; genus Oryctolagus; species Oryctolagus cuniculus. Next base: position 37,348,431 of record NC_091442.1, read on the forward strand.
ATTTACTTTTCTTCGTTGAAGATGTTATATAGGTTGGAGTTGAAAGCCACCTCTCATTGCTCATTCCCTGAGTTTCTTCATATTGTGAACACATTTCAAAAATTTTATAGAAAAATGGAAATAAAAATTAAATGTATTTTAGTGCAAAGTGCTTAGAAATCCAATCATAGTATTTTCATGAACTTTTCCAGATCCCTCATATAAATGAAATATACCTGCTAATAAGATTTTGCTTTTCTCTTGTTAATCTGCCTTTGGTTTCAGGGTTCCATTCCAACTAAAACGTGATGAGGGTTGAGGGAAAAATTATCTTTCCTTTCCAACAAGGACCTAACTTGTCTTCCATGACTGTCTATCATCACCATTCGCGTTTGCTTTTTGTATTTCCTTTATCCTCTGTGTTGATTTAGCTTATCTTATTTAGCAGATGTTAAGTGTTAGCTTTGTGGTCAAGTGATGACAAACACCTTCAATGGGATGCATGGACAATGGTAGATAGGCTATAGCCCCATGGGGAGTTGAAAATCAGCCTATAGTAGGCAGAACTGCACTGCCAAATGCCAGTGATCTTGGATCTGTAATTCTTTGTAAGAATATTACCAATGGTTAAATCTCACTCATAATTTCAAACTTTTTAGTTGAAATGTTTACCAACCCTTATAAGTTATAAAATAGTATATAAAAGCCCCAAATCTCAATTCCTCTTGAAAATTCAGAGTCCTTACAACAGTAGAACTTTCTCACATAGAAACAATGGCTGTGTTTAATAAAGTTCACTTCCCTATTTTTAAAAAGAAATTTATTTGTTTGAGAGACAGATGCAGAAAGAGAGAAAGAAAGGGAGAGAGATTGAAAGAACTGTAGTCCACTGCAACAGTTGGAGTTGGGCCAGGACCAAAGCCAGGGGCCAGGAATGCAAGCCATGTCTCCCGTGTGAATGGCAGCAGGAACCCAATTACTTGAGCCATCATCGCTGCTTCTTGGTCTGCATTGGCAGAAAGAGGAGTCGGGAGCTGGAGCTGGGAATTGAAAGCAGGCACTTCAAAATTTGGGACACTGTCATTGGCATCTTAATGCAGCAACTTAACCTCTAGGTTAAATGCTCTTCTCTGATTTTTGCCCTTTTTGAAGAGTCCTGGGATTCTCAACATTTCCACCCCACCCAGTTTTGTTTGTTTGTTTTGTAAGCTGACCTTAATGTTTTTGAGTTTGAATTCCTGGGACAAAAATGTGTCAGTAAATTTACTGCTTTGAGGGAGAGTACTTTATCTTAATTATATCACAGGATGCTGCAGAATGTTTAGTGGTGACCTAATCAATGTCAGTGAAACAGTTAAGGTTTTTAAAGATTGGAAAAATGTGTGAGTATGTACATCTGCTTCTTGATGGCTAATAATAATGTGGATTTATTTTAATTAATACCTGAAATGCACAGATGCCTCAATTTTTATTTTAAATAAATAATTAGAGGTGCTAACAAGTAGCAAAACTGACTGTGAACAAAATTGGCTTTCTTTGTTTGGTGAAGGAAGACAATTAGCAGGAAATGGCCAACAGATGAGGAACAGAAAAAGGAAGCTGAGAGCACAAAAAGATCTCTCAGAGGGGACGAAAGACCTTGGGATCCTCACAAATTGATTTCATTACAAATCTCAAAACTGCTGAGGAAGAGTTTCCTGGGACAAGGAGTGAGCGCAGGTCACACATAGAAAAAAGGCATGCGTTGTTTAGTAAAATTGAAATGATTGAATACTTCACAGATTTGTATGGATAAGAACCTTGGTAGTCAATGAAGAACATTTTACATTTTAAATGAAGCCCCTCTTAAAAAAAATCTTTGAACTTGTTAATTGACACAGAAACTCCTGAAATGCCATGGGATTCTCTCAGGCTGACTTCAGAGAAGCCTTAGGCTCCAGACACAAACCAGGTATCCACATGCAAAAGTTTAACTTTCACTCTCTTTGTCTGGTGAACTTGAGAGCACATGCTCCTCCAAAACCTTGTGCCCTCAGAAGACTCTGGAACATCCGGAATCTGGGGAGGACTAACAGGATTTATTTGTATTGATAGGAAAGGTCCACTCAGCACCTGGTGATAACACCGCATTCAATCAAGGGAAATTAAATTCTAACAGGATTAAAGGAGTCAGCAGTTAATACATAGGAGCCTGATTTCCCCCAAGCCGACATGCACAGGGAAAGCCTATCTTCCGTGGGAGAAGCTGCTAAGGACGGAACACGATGCATTAAGGAAGGAGGCAGCTTAAAATGCGTGCAGAAATTCTAGTGTTGTCTTTTCCTATGGCAACATAGATTAGGCCCCAATCTCCCCAGATTTATTGCCCTGCTTTCTAACAATGAACGCAAAAGAGGCACCAGTTTCACCTTTGTGAAACCAACCTAAACAAACTGAAATTATACATCAAGTGTGTAGAGTGACCATTACACACACACAAATAAATTGTAAAAAGGAAATTCCCCAATGTATAAAATACGGAAATCACGAATCCACGGCATTATCCCAAATCAAAGCTCTTTAGTGCTTTGTTAGGGTGCCTTGGAAAACTAGCTCTTCCGTCTCTTGGAATCTGTACTTCTTAACGTACATTTTTTTTTTCTGAAATTTGAAGGAGATGCCCACAGCTCATGCAAATGAAGAATCAACACTTCCCTAACAGTAGTTACAAGGGGGCTTGTCTTTTTTTTTTTTTTTTTTTTTTTTTCCAAAAGCTCTTGCTCTCACGGAGAGAAATGTACTATCCCTTTATGGGAATTGCCACCTCATCAGCTCGCTTCCTGCCAGAAATGCAGGCTTGGACAGAGGGCCCTGCTGCTGCTTGGTTGCTTCATGCTCCTTGTTAAAAGTGATTCCCGGCAATTAGAAGCTCGAGGTACTCAAAAAGCCAGCACAGGCTGGTGAGGGCCCTCTGGGGTAGCCGTGCCTCTGAGTCCTACCTTTCCCTGGGGACGATGGTTCCCATCCGCCGTCTCAAAACAGACCTAGTCCCACAAGGAAACTAGTCTCCACAGCAGACTGATCGAATTAATGGCATTAAGAACCCACCCTTACCTGTGCCCTCAGGCCATGCCCTGCAGCATGCTGATGCCTGCCTGTACTGACACTGTGCCCACTTTAGGGGACTTTTGTGGCTGATGGGATGTTAGCAAGTGCGATGCCAGGAGAGAGTTAAAAAGCGCTTGTGAAAGGGGGTTGCCGCTCTTGCTCTCTGTAGTATCTGTGTGAGCACATCTACCATAGCCTGCTGCAAGCCGAAAGGGAAAGCCAAGTCCATGCATTGGACATCGTCTTATCAGCCAACAGCCAGCGGTACCCAGGAAGGTGACTTGGCCCAAGCAAGACCAAGGCCAGAGATCTCTTTCACAATTTCCAAGCATGCAGCTGGTGTTTCCTTTTGATAACCTTTGCCTTTCTTCCATGGGCCTTGACCTTCAGAACCTTCGCTGCATCTTGAACAAAATTCCTTACAGAAGAAAATGCTCCCTTGTGTGTGAGGGTCTGGGGTGTGTTCTCAAAGTCCTCTCTAGCAACACATGGGCATTTTCCTTGCTGAATCGTGAAATGCAATAAAAAAAAGTGTGAGTTCAGTAATTATGTGTTCAATCTGCTTAGACAAGTCCCAAACATGAGACGTTGTTGAAGATTTGGTAGAGGCATTTTTTCCCCCAAAGCATACATTTTCTGTGCTGCTGAAAATTTGCTCCTTTTTACTTTTTATTTTTTTATGCTTTAGAAGAATTGTTTAAGGTAAACAAATATCGTGTACTTCATATATGCAAGCTTAGGGACATAGTGATACTTCTCACCTGACCTCCTCCCTGCCCATGCTCCCTCCTCCCCTCCTCCTTCCTCTCTTATTACCTCTCAATTTCTATAATGATTTATTTTCTGTTTACATTATAATCCTAAGATGAACCCTACATTAAGTAAAGAATTCAACAAATAGTAAGGAGGAAAAAACACTGTTCCTCAACAGCAGAGACAAGGGCTATAAACAGTCATCGAATTTCAAAATGTCTATTTCACTCCCACACATGACATTTTTGATACTTCATTAGTGACCACAGATCAGGAAAAACATATGTTGTTTGTCTTTTGGGGCCTGGCTTATTTCTTTTGTCTCTTTTTGTAGGAGAAACTAAAGAACTCTTAAGAACTTAGATGATCCAAGAATCAGTGTATTTGGAGGACTGTGTTCATTCGAGCTATTCTGAAAGAATTAGGGTAGAAATAAGTGAATATTTTAAGTGGCTGACTCATCTTTATGATGACAATTAATTATATGTCATTCTCTGACCCGTAACTTTATAAGATAGCACCCCCTCTCTGTACCTTCACTTACGTAACATTTAAAATAAAAAGTTCTAGCTGAAGGTTTAAAACCTTCATATCTGACCATTGAATTATGGTCAGATTATATAAAAACAAATCTACTTAAATGCTTTTTCATAAGGTACACCCAAAACATAAGCATGAGACAGTTAAATACCAACATATGGGAAAAATATAAAAGGCCAATATTAGGGGCTGGCAGTGTGGCGTAGGAGGTAAAGCCACCGCCTGCAGTGCTGGCATCCCATATGGGTGACGGTTTGAGTTCCAGCTGTTATACTTCTGATCCAGCTCTCTGCTATGGCTTGGGAAAGCAGTAGAAGACAGCCCAGGTGCTTGGGCCCCTGCACCCATGTGGGAGACCTGGAAGAAGCTCCTGGCTCCTGACTTCAGATGGGCTCAGCTCCAGTTGTTGCAGCCATTTGGAGAGTGAATCAAATGAAGACCTCTCTCTACGTCTGCTTCAGCTCCTCTAACTCTGCCTTTCAAATAAATAAATAAATCTTTTAAAAAAATGGCTAATATTAACCAGAAGAAGTCTGGGACAATTATAACAAAATGAATCAAAAAGACATTAAGAAACTAGTATAGAAAGAGTTCTTGTATAATGACAAACAATTTAAAATAGAAAAATAAAATTCTGAGTTTGTATGAACCTAATGTAATAGCCTCTACAAACATACATCTCTGAAAGATTGATGCCTTAAATGTAAAAGGCAAACCAAAATATTGAAAAGAATATCTTTTTTAATTTTGGAGAAGAAATACTATTAAATAAAAGTCACGATGTGTTAAATGTAATAAAACAGTTGGATAATTTGACAAAATTAAGAACTTCTAGTTATCAAAGATACCATAGGGAAAATGAAAAAGACATACTACAAACTGGAAGAGGATATTTACAACATATTTCAGATCTCGGCTGTCAAACAAAAGACAGAACAAAGAATTGTAATATATTTGCAAAATATTCTAGAGAGTGGTGAAAATGAATAAAATTTAGGCATTGCAACAAATGAATGGATTGAAAAATAAGTATTATAATGAGTGAAAAGGTCAATACCCCAAAAATCTATGCAGAGTGTAAAACCCTTTTAGTAAACTCAAAACTAAATAATATATTGTTTAGGACTAAATATGTATGGGAGATCAATTAAAAATATCAATAATAATAATAAAATAGAGTAGCATTTAATTCAAGGTTTGCAGGAAGGGAAAGAGGGAGAGAGAAAAAGAGAAGAAATACAAAATATCTAATAAACACTAAATTTTGATGTGATAAATAATGCTTTTTGGCTCATATTTTTATCCTAGCTGCTTCGCTAAAATGATAAGGGATGACTCTAGTTGGATTAGAAGCATTCTTGGCATTTGCTATTCTGAATGTATTTTCCATCTTGAAGCTACTGTGCGTGAAGCCAGGAGCAATTACTTTTCAAGTGGATATACTGTCACCAACTTTCAAGGTGTCATTGTCCTGCATTTCATCAGAACTACTTGAGCCAGCTAGAGGCTCACATGCCAGGCATTACAAAATAAATACAGAATTGGAATTTTTTCCATCTGAACAGAAAGGCAAAGCAAAATTGAATTCTGAATAACAAGACACTCCTCTTTTTGAGAAAAGCAGGCACTGCAAGCTTGGTGTTGTTGCAAAGAGTCATTTTAATAATAATCTTTTGCTTCTTATAAGTCATTGGCAGTCCAAATATCTTCTTTTGCAGAATGTCTTCTACTTTTCCAACCGGGGTTCTTTCTGTGCAGAAACAATGGAATAACCCTTTCCAATGGACATTTTTCTTTATGGCAGTTTTGATGAATGACCAGATATCTAAAGCTTGCCTTAATAGCTTTTACTGCAGCATCAGTTGTACTCATGAGAACAACTAATATAGACTGGTGGCTTTTCAGCCAAGTGTCTTTCAAGCGTGTGGGTGCCTGAGTGCAGACATACCGAATGACTTTGATTCATTTGCCCACAGAGAATTCAGATACCTTTTGCTTGTTTCGAAGTGTGTCTTTGTATCCTACATCCATTTGATCCAAGTGTTGGAATTCAAGAGTGTTTTTTGACCCACAATGTATTCAAAACAGGATCTTACCTACCGTTGAGAAGTAAAACTCCATTGAACCTCAAACTGAAAACTAACATCAGCCATTTACCATAAGTACTTAATTGTTCCAACTGAAATCTTAACAGTTTTCATATGGGATGCAATGTTCACAACTGAATACACAAGGAACAGTTATTGGAACTTGCATTATACTGTGCAATTTAAGGACGTACAGCTACTTTATACAAAAACACACACTATCCCCTCCCCTCACTCACACACACTTAATCTATTTAAAATCTGATCCTCTAAATCCCTCAGACCTTTGGGAAATAAAGCCAAGACCATGATTATATAATTGAAAAGATCCAACTGTGTCCTGCTAACCCAGTCACTTCATGAGGTAATTCGGGAGCCACAGATCCAGAAAACCTCACTGTTCTTAAGATTTATAGTTAAATTTCTAAAAGGAAAGCTCATCTGGCCTGCTGTGGAACCATGAAGGGCATGGTGATCACCCAGAATCTTATGGGTGGACTCTGTTTCTTAAATCTAGCCTTTGCCTTTTTATTGTAAAGCCCGTTTGCATTCAATAATATGCCATTAGTTCCTAAAATGAAATTCCCACCATAAAACTCAAGACAGTGCCGGTGCCGTGGCTCACTAGGCTAATCCTCCGCCTTGCAGCGCCGGCACACCGGGTTCTAGTCCCGCTCAGGGCACCGGATTCTGTCCCGGTTGCCCCTCTTCCAGGCCAGCTCTCTGCTGTGGCCAGGGAGTGCAGTGGAGGATGGCCCAAGTGCTTGGGCCCTGCACCCCATGGGAGACCAAGATAAGTACCTGGCTCCTGCCATCGGATCAGCATGGTGCGCTGGCCGCAGCGTGCCAGCCGCGGCGGCCATTGGAGGGTGAACCAATGGCAAAGGAAGACCTTTCTCGCTCTCTGTCCACTCTGCCTGTCAAAAAACAAACAAACAAACAAACAAAAAAAAAACCTCAAGACAATGAAAATCAGATCCTGACAGACCACATGAGGAAGTTCTCTGAACGCCTTTATGTCTCTGAAAAATAAAATCTAAAAATACCTACAATTGCTATTTATGAATGTTGGTAATTTTAAAATGTCCACCAGAGAACACTGTTTATAAATCTAGAACAGTGAAAGAATAAGAGACTGCTAGTTTAAGTGGTTTGAGAAACAGATGCCAAGGACAATATATATAAATATATATTTATTTATATATATTTGTGTATATATATTTATATATATGTGTGTGTATTTATTTATATTTATAGGCAAAATATATATTAAGGCAGAGAGATGGAATTCCCATCTGCTAGTTCATTCCCCAAATGCCTGCAGAAGACAGAAGGTGGGGAAGCAATCCGGGTCTTCCATGTTGGTATCAGGAACTCTGTTATCTGAACCATCAGCACTCCTCCCAGGGTGGGCATTAGCAGAAAGCTGGAACTGGGGGGACGGATGGAACTTGGACCCAGGTACTCAGACCTGCGATGTTGGCATCTTAACAACTAGGCTAAGCGTTTGCTCCTCACAGTTGGGTTTTTCATGAGAAACACCTGTGAGGAAAACGAATGCGGGTGGAGCTGCAGAAGCCAGGAAAGCCATCAGCCTGCGGTGCACAACTGACCTGGAGAGGAAGCAGGAATGCAGGCAGGAGGACCAGAGGGTCCTAGACCACTTCACACTCTGAGGAAGTTTCTGCAAGGTCATTGGTTATTCTCTAAGTTTTACTTTATTGTTTATGTATTTTATGTATTTATTTTATGTATTTATTCTTTATGTATTTTTATGTATTTGTAGAATAACTCTGTATTTGACTTTCTGGGCCTGGCCTGTTTGACTTATTATGATGTCCTCCAGGTTCATTCATGTTGTTGCAAATGACAGGATCTTATTTTTTTATGGGTAAATAATATTCCATTGCTCAAATCCATTCATCCACTGATAGACACTTAGGTTGTTGTCATCAAACAATAAGATCTTATGGAACTTAAAACATGGCTGTGCAGCACTTGGCTATGTATATGGGGTCATACAGGATGCAAGTCACTGAAATTAGCTGAAAAACACAGTCTAGTGGCTTTGAAATCCATTGAAGTCTTTGCATACATCAGTAAGTGATTCATCTCTATTGCTTAGAAATATTCCATTGTATGGATATACTACTGTTTGTCCATTCAATATAAAAGGATATTTGGGTCATTTACATTTTTGGCTATTACAAATAAAGCTACTATGAAGGTTCATGTGCAGGTTTTATTTGAACATACATTTTTATGAATTTAGGATAAACACCCATGAATGCAATTGTTTCATTAAATAGTAATTGCATGTAACTTTTAAAGAAACTCACACATAGTTTCCAGATTGGCTCTAACATTTTATAGTACATTTTACTGTATCAACTATACCACCTGACCAGCAATGCATGAGAAATCTAGAAGTTCAATCTCTTTGCCAGCTCCTGGAATATATAATAAATTTATATTTTTAAACATTTTAATAGGAATTTAGTGGTATTTTGTCATTTGCTGTCCACTAATTTGCATTCCACCGATGGTTAGTGTGGGTGAACATCTTTTCACTGATTATTTTTCATCTGTATATCTTCTGGTGAAATGTTCAAAATTTAAACATCTATCTAGTTGACTCATGTGTCTTCTTCCTGTTGAATTATAAAAATTCCTACTATATTCTAGATTTAAGATCTTTGTCATAGATGATTTAATTTTTTATTATTTTAATTATGCAGATTGGTAATTTGATACATATATCCAATATGTGAAGATAGAATCAGATTAGTCAGCATTTCCATCTCCTTAAGTATATATGTATGTATTTGAATTTTGGTGAATAATTGTTCATATTTACAGAGTATAGAGTGATATTTCAATAAATGTATAGATGTGTATTTCTCCCTATCATTCCTTTATGTTTCGAGGATTTGAGCTCCTTTCTTCTATTTACTCATAAAATATATGATAGGTATTGTGGAATACAGTTACTTCACTGTGGTACAACACTAGAACTTAATCCTTTTAACTCTGTTTTAATATCATCACCCAACCACTCTCTAGTCTTTCTCACTCTTACCCTCCCCAACTTCTAGTAATCAGTATTCTACATTCATATAGACATTTTTAGTTTCCATCCATGAGAGCAAATGAATGTTATTTGTCTTTGTGAGCCTGACCTTTTTTTTTGCTTCACGTGATGTCTTCAGGTTCTATCTATTTTGCTGAAAATGATAGGGTATTGTTCTTTTTTATTGCTGAGTAAAACCTCATTGTGTATATACCACATTTTCTCCATTCATTTACAGTTGATGGGCATCTAGGTTGATTCCATATCTTAGCTATTGTGAGTAGTGATTTGCATGTAATTTCTCCAAAGCAATGCCTTGTCTTTTTATCATCTTAAAAGGAGAGCTTGGAAAGCAAAATTTTTAAATCTTCTTGAAGTTTAAGTTACTGATTTGTAAAAATTATGCTTTTGGGTACATGACTGACAACTCAGCATCTAGTTCTTAATAGATTGGAAAAGTTATAGCTAATTTTAAAATGGAAAAGTATAATGTAAGATATTTTGAGAGGTAGATGAGCATATAGTAATAATATTTGCAATATATGTAAATATGTATTGTAACAATTATATGAGGGATCTTCAAAAAGCTCATGAGATATACATGTTATTTAAATGTTATGTATAGACTTCACATTTTTTGCACCACAATACACTTGTCTTTTATTCCATTGTCCCATGTATACATACACACAGATATTTATATATATAATACCCTATGTGTGTATATATGTATACATATATATCTCCACAAAGTAAATTACCAAATGAATCATGAACAAAGGGAAAATATTAAATTGTAGAGGAAATTCAGAGAACTATCAGAGTATTTGCTTAACTTTAAGAAAAATTTATAAACTTGAGTGAAAAGAATGATTTTCTCAGAAAAGTTGTGTTACCAAATTTAAATTTTAAATAATTGAATATGGTGGGAGATGCAAGTTAAAGAAAAGTAATACAGAGTCTCATGATTAATATTTCAAATATCAAAAACCTATATATGTCTATACCTTATATAATTTTAGAATGAAGTGAACAAAATTTTTCTAGTGAAAAAATTCAGTTATTGTTGATATGAAATCATGATAAAGTTGCAGAATGGGGAAGAGAAGACTGACTGATTTAAGCTGTACTCAATAAAACAGTGAATATATAGACCGAAAATATCATTAAAGACAGTAATTAAGTGAAGTTAATGCTAAAAGTGCAGAAAGCTTAAATTTCCAGAAAACTAACTGATTTGGTATGCTAATAAGTCAAACAAAATAACTAGAAAGTTACTATTATTTCCTTTTTTTTTTTTTTTTTTGACAGGCAGAGTGGACAGTGAGAGAGAGAGAGACAAAGGTCTTCCTTTGCCATTGGTTCACCCTCCAATGCAGCCGGCGCATCACGCTGATCCGAAGCCAGGAGCCAGGTGCTTCTCCTGGTCTCCCATGGGGTGCAGGGCCCAAGCACTTGGGCCATCCTCCACTGCACTCCCTGGCCACAGCAGAGAGCTGGCCTGGAAGAGGGGCAACCGGGACAGAATCCGGTGCCCTGACCGGGACTAGAACCCGGTGTGCTGGCGCTGCAAGGCAGAGGATTAGCCTAGTGAGCCACGGCGCCGGCCAAGTTACTATTATTTCTAAAAGATTCCACAAAGATATATAATACAATTCAACATTTATCTAATTCACTACCAGTTTTAGTAATGTATTAATTGAATGGTATTTATTAAAGCATTTTACATATATGTAAACTATATATGTGCTTGTTGTGTTTGTGTGTGTGCATGTATTTAGAGCACACAATAATAGCCAGCATGGTGATTAATATTAAATCACTACCGATGGTCCCATTTAGGAACAAGAGATGGACAATTGCAATCACCACTATTATTTATAATTGTTCTGCCAATCAAATAGATGTAAATACTTGAAGTAGGAAGGAAATAATTATTATTATTTGCAAATTATGTGATTGTATATTTGAGAAATCTTAAGAAAGGAACAACAATTAAAATTAATGAGAGAATTCAGTAGAGCCATTCACAAAATAGATAATCAAATATAGTTTTCTTGTATAATAATAATTCTATTGGAGTTGTAACACAGAATATTATTGCATTCAAAATACCAATATTATAAATACTAATATTAAGATTTTATTGCTAGAAATTTTTATTTGGAAAGCAGAGAAAGAGAAGGGATGGGGACAGCTATATTAAAGAATAAATATCACAATAAAATATAGAATTTATATAAAATTACTCTACCCAAGAACTTTGGAGTGGTCTTGGAAAACTCTATCTTGCAAGGCTAGATGAGATACTATTAGAGTTAATATGAAGTTAATTTTTACCAAAATTTAAACAATACATTCAATTGAATATTATACAATGAATATGCCAATATAATTTTTCTTTCTTTTTAATAATTTAAAATCATTGCCATGTTTATTTGAAAAAAAATATGTAAAAATAACTAGAAAAACCTACCAGTAGAAGAAGCATAAAAATTAATATACTAAATATTAGAATATATTGAGTGACATCACATAAAATCATGGATTGGGGGGGTCCAAGAATCAATCTGTACAACAAAATGACTACTTAGTTAGAAAGAACTATTGAAATCTATTATTATGGACCTCTGGATTCTAGTTGAACACTTATGCAATGGTGTGCTTGGTGAAAAGGGGGTTGATAATTTCCAGTGAATTTCAATGTTTTTCATAACAACTGCCATCTCCAATCTCCCAGACCTGTGGCATGTAGCCACAGAATCACATACCTACATCCCTGGCACAGCTTGCTGTTGCCAGGTTAGGGAATATGTACCCTGTTCTCCACAAATTGGAGTTTTGTGTTTTGATTGACCTAGTGGGTCACTGAAAGACTGGCAAAGAAGCTGTTTATTACTTTAAACCCATTGAGATACACATAGCATTTATAAGAAGAATTTAAGCAGATACATACTTTGTTTTCCTCTCTTTTTCTCTTCTCTTGGGTTTAGGTATTTAAGAAAATTCAGTTAGGACACTGCTAACCATAGAGATAATGGAACAAGACTTTAATGGCCAAACAGATAAAGAATATCATCTTTGCAAAAATCATTTGGGAGAGTCGCTAAACAGATGACTGGAACACTCAACAAAAACCTTAACCAAGGACGTTAAAGATCTCTACGATGAGAATTACAAAATCTTAAAGAAAGAAATAGAAGAGGATACCAAGAAATGGAAAAATCTTCCATGCTCATGGATTGGAAGAATCAATATCATCAAAATGTCCATTCTCCCAAAAGCAATTTACAGATTCAATGCAATACCAATCAAGATACCGAAGACCTTCTTCTCAGATCTGGAAAAAATGGTGCTGAAATTTATATGGAGGCACAAGAGACCTCGAATAGCTAAAGCAATCTTGTACAACAAAAACAAAGCCGGAGGCATCACAATACCAGATTTCAGGACATACTACAGGGCAGTTGTAATCAAAACAGCATGGTACTGGTACAGAAACAGATGGATAGACCAATGGAACAGAATTGAAACACCAGAAATCAACCCAAACATCTACAGCCAACTTATATTTGATCAAGGATCTAAAACTAATTCCTGGAGCAAGGACAGTCTATTCAATAAATGGTGCTGGGAAAATTGGATTTCCACATGCAGAATCATGAAGCAAGACCCCTACCTTACACCTTACACAAAAATCCACTCAACATGGATTAAAGACCTAAATCTACGACCTGACACCATCAAGTTACTAGAGAACATTGGAGAAACCCTTCAAGATATTGGCACAGGCAAAGAATTTCTGGAAAAGACCCGGGAGGCACAGGCAGTCAAAGCCAAAATCAACTATTGGGATTGCATCAAATTGAGAAGTTTCTGTACTGCAAAAGAAACAGTCAGGAGAGTGAAGAGACAACCGACAGAATGGGAAAAAATATTTGCAAACTATGCAACAGATAAAGGGTTAATAACCAGAATCTACAAAGAGATCAAGAAACTCCACAAAAACAAAACCAACAACCCACTTAAGAGATGGGCTAAGGACCTCAATAGACATTTTTCAAAAGAGGAAATCCAAATGGCCAACAGGCACATGAAAAAATGTTCAAGGTCATTAGCAATCAGGGAAATGCAAATCAAAAGCACAATGAGGTTTCACCTCACCCCGGTTAGAATGGCTCACATGCAGAAATCTACCAACAACAGATGCTGGCGAGGATGTGGGGAAAAAGGGACACTAACCCACTGTTGGTGGGAATGCAAGCTGGTCAAGCCACTATGGAAGTCAGTCTGGAGATTCCTCAGAAACCTGAAGATAACCCTACCGTTCGACCCAGCCATCCCACTCCTTGGAATTTACCCAAAGGAATTTAAATTGGCAAACAAAAAGAGAGGTCTGCAGCCTAATGTTTATTGCAGCTCAATTCACAATAGCTAAGACCTGGAACCAACCTAAATGCCCATCAACGATAGACTGGATAAAGAAATTATGGGATATGTACTCTTTAGAATACTATACCGCAGTAAGAAACAACGAAATCCAGTCATTTGCAACAAAATGGAGGAATCTGGAACACATCATGCTGAGTGAAATAAGCCAGTCCCAAAGGGACAAATACCATATGTTCTCCCTGATCGGTGACGACTGACTGAACACCAAGAGGGAAACCTGTTGGAGTGAGGTGGACACTATGGGAAATGGTGGCTTGATCAGCATAGCCCTGACTGTTAATGAACAACTTAATACATTATCCCTCTTAGTAGTTTTTTTATCTGTTCTACTTAATATGACTGGTTTAGATCTGTAATTGATGCACAGTTATTCTTAAGTGTTGAAAATTAACTGAAATGTGATCCCTGTTGAACATGGTGGTGGGAATGGGAGAGGGAAGAGATGTATAATTTGGGACATGCTCAGGCTGACTTGCCCCAAGTGGTGGAGTTGGAAGCATACCAGGGGATTCCAATTCAATCCCATCGAGGTGGCATGTACCAATGCCATCTCACTGTTCCAGGTGATCAGTTTCAGTTCACAGTCGGTCATGGTGAAGGGACTGGGAGTCAAAGGGAGCACATAGACAAGTCTAGTACCTGCTAACGCTAACTGATGGAGTAAATAAAGGGGAGAGTGATCCAACATGGGAAGTGAGATACTCAGCAGACTCATAGAATGGCAGACGTCCTAAATAGCACTCTGGCCTCAGAATCAGCCCTAAAGGCATTCGGAGCTGGCTGAAAAGCTCATGAGAGTATTTCAGGCATGGAAAGCCAAGACACTCTGGCAAAAGATCTCTGCGAGTGAGATCCCAGTGGAAAGAAGAGGTCATCAAAGAAGGAGGTACCTTTCTCTGAAGGGAGGAGAGAACCTCCACTTTGACTATGACCTTGTCTAAACAAGATAAGAGTCGGAGAGCTCAGAGGGCTTCCATAGCCTTGGAAACTCATGACTGGAGCATAGGGAGATTACTGATGCCATAGACAGGAGTGTCAATTGGTAAAGTCAACAACAGGAGTCACTGTGCACTTACTCCTCATGTAGGATCTCTGTCCTTAATGTGCTGTACATTGAGATTTAATGCTATAAGTAGTACTCAAACTGTATATTTCGCTTTGTGTTTCTATGTGGGTGCAAACTGTTGAAATCCTTACTTAATGCATACTAAACTGATCCTCTGTAAAAAAAAAAAAAAAAAAAAAAGAAAGAAATTATCAATTCCCAACTTGACTCTCACTGGGATTAAACATGACAATAGGTCTGCTCTGATTTCATCATCATTTAAAAAAAATCATCTATTATTTTTCACTTTATGTTTCTGTGTGGGAGCAAACTGTTGAAATCCATACTTAATGTATACTAAGCTGATCTTCTGTATATTAAGATAATCGAAAATGAATCTTGTGAATGGAAGGGGAGAGGGAGTGGGAAAGGGGAGGGTTGTGGGTGGGAGGGACGGTATGGGGGGGAAGCCATTGTAATCCATAAGTCGTACTTTGGAAAATTATATGCATTAAATAAAAGTTTAAAAAAAAATAAAAATAAAAAAAATGAAAAAAAATAATAAAGAAATAATAATTATAAAATGGAACCAAATTGCAACTCTGGTTTGAAAGATCCAACAGCAAAAATGAAAAACTCTCAGCAGATTTGAAAAGACAAAAGAATCATTGAACCTAAGTATCTGGCAATTACCCAGATCTAGAATTAGAGCAGAAAGTAAAAGGAAAAAAAAAGATGAAAAATGAACAGTGCCTAGGGAACTTTTGGGAAACCATCAAGCATACCCACATAAACATTACTGGAGTTAGAGGAATAAAAGAGAGAAAAAGAGGCAGAAAGAATGTGAAGAAATAATGGCTGAAAACTCCCGAATTTGACAAAATATATATAAGTATAGATAGAATAAGTTCAACGACATCAACAAAATAAATTCAAAGAGACACATAATAAGACACATTATAATTAACGTGTTGAAAACTGAAGAAAGACAAACTCCTGAAAGTAGCAAAAGAAAAATGACTTGTCGCATACAAGGGCTCCTGTATAAGGTAACAGCCAAACTCTCAGCAGCATTTATAATTTATATTTTATAATTTATATTTATATATAATTTATATTATAATTTATAATTGATCATAAATATAGGATTAAGTGTCAAAGGGATAACATAAATAAGACCAGTGTCTTATAATAATGCTTGATAGAATTAAAAAGAAGAGAATGATCCAACATGGGAAGCAGGATACACAGCAGACTCATAGAATGGCAAATGCCCTAAACAACACTCTGGCCTCAGAATCGGCCCTTAAGGCATTCAGATCTGGCTAAAAAGCCCATGAGAGTTTCTCAGGCATGGAAAGCCAAGACACACTGTGGCAAGAAAAAAATGACCTAAATGAAAGATCTCTGTGAGTGAGATCCCGGTGTAAAGATCAGGTCATTAAAGAAGGAGGTACCAGGCCAGCGCCGCGGCTCACTAGGCTAATCCTCTGCCTTGCGGCACCGGCACACGGGTTCTAGTCCCGGTCGGGGTGCCGGATTCTGACCCGGTTGCCCCTCTTCCAGACCAGCTCTCTGCTGTGGCCAGGGAGTGCAGTGGAGGATGGCCCAAGTGCTTGGGCCCTGCACCCCATAGGAGACCAGGAGAAGCACCTGGCTCCTGGCTTCGGATCAGCGCAATGTGCCGGCCGCGGCAGCCATTGGAGGGTGAACCAACGGCAAAGGAAGACCTTTCTCTCTGTCTCTCTCTCTCTCACTGTCCACTCTGCCTGTCAAATAAATAAATAAAAAAAAAATAAAATAAAATAAAATAAAAAGGAGGTACCTTTCTCTGAAGGGAGGAGAGAACTTCCACTTTGATTATTGCCTTGTGTAAATAAGGTTGGAGTTTGTGAACTCAAGAGGTTTCCATATCCTTGGCAGCTCATGACAGGAGCCTTGGGTGATTACTGACGTCATAAATAAGAGTGTCAGTTGTTAAATCAGTAACAGGTGTCACTGTACACTTGCTCCCCATGTAGGACTTCTGTCCTTAGTGTGTTGTACTATGAGAATTAACGGTAAAATTAGTCTTCAAACAGTACTCTATACTTTGTGTGTCTGTGTGCAAAGTGTTGAAATCTTTACTCAGTATAGAGTTGATCTTCTGTATATAAAGATAATTAAAAATGAATCTTAATGAAGGATGGGATGGGAGGAGTAGGAGATGGGATGGTTTGTGGTTTGGAGGAGATGGTTTGTGGTTATCGGGGGAAAAACTGCTATAATCCAAAAGCTGTACTTTTGAAATTTATATTTAGTAAATAAAAGTTTTCTAAAAAAAGAAAGAAAGAAAGAAAGAAAGAAAGAAAGAAAGAAAGGAAGAAAGAGAGGTCTTCCATCTACTGGCTTAGTTTTCGGATGGTTACAATGTCCAGGGCCGAGCCAGGCTGGAGTCAGGAGCTTCTTCCAGGTCCCCATGCTTCCAGGTCTTCCACTGCTTTTCCTAGGCCATTAGCAGGGAGCTAGATCAGAAATGGAGCAGCTGAGACACAAACCGTCATCCATATAGTATGCCAGTGTGGCAGGCGGTGGTTTTACCTGCTACACTGCACCACAATGCCAGCCCCTCAACCAAGAATTCTATATTTAGCAAACCTGTCCTTCAAAAGTGGAAAGCAAATGAAGACACTGAAGATAAACAAAAGCTACGAGAGTCTGTTGCTCATTGACATGTCTTATAAGAAATACTAAAGGAAGTCATTCAGAAAAGGAAGAAAAGAAGGAAAAAAAGGACACCAGACAGTAATCAAAGCCAGGCTAAAAAATACATAGTTTTCTATTAAATCAAACAAAAATATGGTCCAATACAAGAACCTGTATTGTTGTAATTTTGTTTTTTAACTCCATTTATATTTTTATTTATTTTATTTCTTTATTCTGTTTATCAGAAAGGTAGGGAGACAAATATACACACACACACACACACACACACACATACACACACACACACAGAAGGAAGGAAGGAGAGAGAGACAGCAGAGAAAGTGTGAGGCAGGGAGAGAGACCAATCTGCCATCCACTGGTGCCCTCTCTGAATGCCTGTGACTGCCAGGGTTGGGCCAGGCCAAAGCCAGGAGCTGGGAACTCAGTGCAGGTCTCAGATTCATGGCAAAGATTCAACTGCTTGAGCCATCACCTGTTGCCTCCCAGCGTGTGCATTAGCAGGAAACTGGAATTAGGAGTGGAGCCAGGACTCAAACCCAGGCACTCTGGTATTAGAAGAGCGCAACTTGAGAGGTGTCTTAACGCTGCTCCCACTTTTAATTTTTTCAGAGAAATTGAAAGACAGAAGGAGATAAAAAAAAAAGCCCTGTCAACTGTATTAATGAACATACAATACAGAAAGATGTAAATAGCACAAAAGAATTCTAAGATGGCAATTTAAAGCCATATAAGGGAATAGAGTTTTGGCAAAAGTAACTAAATGAATGAATAAATATAAAATTTAGTATTATTATATGTTTTCTTTGTAATTCTTTTTGTTTTCTATATGATTTTTTTTTTTTTTGACAGGCAGAGGGGACAGTGAGAGAGAGAGAGAAAGGTCTTCCTTTTGCCGTTGGTTCACCCTCCAATGGCCGCTGCGGCCAGCTCACTGCGCTGATCTGAAGGCAGGAGCCAGGTACTCATCGTGGTCTCCCATGAGGTGCAGGGCCCAGGTACTTGGGCCATCCTCCACTGCACTCCCTGGCCACAGCAGAGAGCTGGCCTGGAAGAGGGGCAACTGGGACAGAATAGGCACCCTGACCGGGACTAGAACCCGCTGTGCTGGCTCCGCAAGGCGGAGGATTAGCCTAGTGAGCCACGGTGCCGGCCCTGTTTTCTATATGATTTAAATGAGAAATACATAGGCCGGCAATGTGGCCAGTAGGTTAAGCCTCTGACTGCAGTGATGGCATCCCATATGGATGCCAGTTTTGTGTTTTGTGTCCTGGCTGCTTCTCTTCCAACCCAGCTCTCTGCTAATGACCTGGGAATGCAGTGGAAGATGGCCGCAGTGCTTGGGGCCCTGTACCCACATGGGAGACCTGGAGGAAACTCTTGGCTCCTGGCTTCTGGATCCAGCCATTATAATCATCTACAATGGAGAATGAACCAGCAGATGGAAGACCTTTCCCTCTGTCTCTGTAACTCTGCCTCTCAAATAAATTAATTAATTTTATTTTATTTTTTGACAGGCAGAGTGGACAGTGAGAGAGAGAGAGAGACAGAGAGAAAGGTCTTCCTTTTCCCTTGGTTCACCCTCCAATGGCTGCTGCAGCCAGTGCACATGACATGCTACTTCATGCCCACTAGAATACCTACCCGTACCACTATTACTACTAAATATTACTATACTTTACTATTACTACTAAATATTACAATATTACTACTAAATAAGAAGTGCTTGTGGAAATGTGCAGAAATAGGAATCCCCATTCACTTCTGTTAGAAATATATCATGATGCAATTGCTGTGGAGGGTTTGGTAGTTTATCTCAGAGGTTACATAGAATTATCATATAACCAAAAATTATACTCCCAGCTATAGATCCATGAGAAACAAAGTGCATGTCCACATAGAAGTTTATATATAAGTGTAAATAGTCGCAGCAGTATTTTCCATAGTTCCTAAAAGAAGCTACCTAAATGTCATTAATAGATGGATAGATAAATTGTGGTTTATTCATATAATAAATATTCATCTATAAAAATAAATAATTTGTTGGAACTTGGATGAACTTCAAAAACATTATGCTAAGTGAAAGTTTTAAGTCAGACATAAAGGGTCATATATTGCTGAATTCATTTAAAGGAAGCACCCAGGATAGGCAAACACATAATAGAAAGCAGATAGTGGTTGCCTGTGCTGGAGAAGGGGGCGGGGAGCCTGGTTTCAGAAGGGGATTGCAAATTCTTTGATGTTGGGATCAGTGGAAAGTTCTGAGTTTGTTTTTCCCCCTGTTATGTGTATAATGATAAAAGTATTATGAATAAAAACTCATAAACATTCCCTGAGTTGAATTTAACTAAGGCCAAAATTGAGCCACGGGCACACAGTACTAAGCTACCCTTAGACCTTAAGTTGGTTATCTTTGAGGTTTGTATTATTTATACACTCCTCTAAATCCACGTATCATCCATGTAAAGAATTTAGTAATTTCAGATGGATTTTCTGTAAGGTCTTGAAAAACTCAGATCAATTTGACCCAGATTTCTAGTCTACAGTTTTGAGGAGAGTTCATTCCAAGTGCCTTGTTTCCTTGTGTCAAGGGCACCTATAGAAAGAAACGTCTGCATTCATGCCTCATGCATATCCAGCTGTGCTCCTAAGAACAATGCACCTGTTCAGTGAGTACCCTTGCAGTGTTCCTAGTTACATAAGAAGGATATGTGCTGCCTATACTTCATCCAGAATGTGAAAAGAATTATTTCCAACTTGGGTCTTGTGCCAGATACTTCACGTGGATCTTCAACTCAGCCACAAATTCTAATGTGGCAACACTTCTCAGGTTGCAAAGGGAAAGCCAAGCAGAGCCATACCTACTTGGTTGTCTCCTGAACAAAGTCTGGATACAATGATATGTCTTGGCTGTACTTGTGACAGTGGAAATCTCACCCTTCCACCATCTCAATCCCAATTGCTGTTTCTCTCAAGCCAGATGACATTTTCAGAGTGATGTATCTTAGAAAATACATAAAAGAAAAAAGAATGGGCCAAGAAAACAATGGATAATTCTCAACAAAGAGAATAGGCATGGTATTATTTTTGTGCTCTTCCTTTCTTGTGGATGTGAAAGACAAAGAACGAATCAGTTCTACTCTGATTTCTCCAGAGCAGCCCAAAGGCAGCTGTAGTTTGTATTAGAAAATTTTATTCTAAAACTTTATGGAGAGTTAATGGGAAAACGACACATTAAAAAAGGTTTTTTGTCCTCTTAAGATCCCAAGATACCATATTTGCCCTTGCCTTTTTTGTCAAGGGTCTTAGGAGCGGAGCATTGTAGACAAGCCAATTCAGCTCCTACCTGTTTACTGCTTGCAACAGCTGTTGCCCCTGACTGCAGCACTCTTCCTTCTAGACTAATTTCTACTGGACAAATTTTCTTATCTCCTTCAAGTCTTTGCTCAAATTATACCTGTTCAGTGAAGCCTGCTGTCTCTGTATTTAACTTTGCTCCTCTGCTACATTCTGGAATTCAATTTCTCTTCATTATGCTCTACTGTGCACCACCCACTCTTTGACATTTATCGTAGTCTTTTATGCTGTATTGATTATTTACTTTATTGTTCAGTCTCTTCTTCCTACACTAGAATGCTGTCTTCTTAACGTCAAGCTGTTTGTTCATTTTTTCCTTGTGGTTGATACCAGTGGATGTTGCCCTGACTCGCACCCTCTGCCCCACCTTCAGGACTAATGCCATCATTTAATCCTAGCTCTTGGAAATGATGGAGGCTGAGAGCTCAGAAGATATCCTCTATAGGAACTGGCCTCTGCTGAAGAAATGTACCTTGCCCAGTGTCATGTCCATTCTCACAAGCAGCAATCTCCAGTAACTGGTGGATGCAAAGGTACATATGCTCAACCACAATTAAGGACAATTCTGAAAGTCATCCAGGCCCCAGAACTCCATAGCCAGTGAGCTGGGGGCTCTGCTGCAAAAACTCCACGATTAGGTTTTCTCTTCCCAATCTATTTCCCCTACCGTCTCAGGTGTCAACACCAGGAACATTCCTGAAAGTCTTCCTTCCCCACTATCATGCATTTCATAGCCCATTTCCTAAGGACTCAGTCTGCATCATTCATTGATATGTTATGATTACCTACAAGGTATCTAAAAGGTAAATATTGCCTAATAAAGATTAGATCAATCAGCAAATGTGAATACACCAACACCTTTATGCCAAACTTCAATGCTGATAACCAATATATCTGTACATACTTTCCTACAAGTCAGAAAGAAATTTCCTGGCATGGAATTTTTTTCAAAGATTTATTTATTTACTTTAGAGGTAGAGTTACAGAGAGAGGGAGAGACAGAGAGAGAGATCTTCCATCCACTGGTTCACTCCCCAAATGGCTGCTACAGCTGGAGTTGAGCTGATCCAAAGCCAGGAGCCAGGAGCATCTTCTGGATCTCCCATGCAGTGCAGGGGCTCACACATTTGTGCCATCTTCTGCTTTCCCAGGCCATTAGCAGGGAGCTGGATCAGAAGTGGAGAAACCGAGATTGGAACTGGCACCCATATGGATGCTGGTGCCACAGGCAGGTGCTTAACCTACTACACCACAACGCCAGTCCCATGTATAGCATTTTGTATTTACCAACTTGGTGATATTTGTTTTTATTAAGCATCTATTTTGTGTCAGCTGAGGGGATTCCTGTGAAGTAAAGGGACAAATTTCCTTCTCATGAATCAGATTTTCACAGTGAAGTCAGGAAAAATACAAGAGATAGATAGATAGATATAGTGAGATATTCATATATATATATATATATATATATATATAACCAGTGATGAGAGCCAGTGGGGATAAATGAAGTAGAAAAAGAGCGGGACCAGTGCTGTGGCGTAGCGGGTAAAGCTACCACCTGCAGTGCAAGCATCCCATATGGGCTCTTGTTCAAGACCCAGCTGCTCCACTTCTGATCCAGCTCTCTGCTATAGCCTGGGAAAGCAGTAGAAGATGGCCCACATCCTTGGACCCTTGCACCCACAAGGGAGACTGGGAAGAAACTCCTGGCTCCTGGCTTCGGATCAGCTCAGTTCTGATCATTGCCAACTATTTGGGGAGTGAACCAGTGGATGGAAGACCTCTCTCTCTGCTTCTGCCTCTCTGTAACTCTGCCTTTCAAATAAAATAAATAAATCTTTTTTTAAAAAAGGTAGAAAAACAGGATCATGAGTGATATGGTAGCAGTAGAAGTTGATATTTGAAATTGAGTCAGGTAGACTTCTCCTATGAGAGGAGATCAGATAAACCAACATGAAATGAAAGAATGATACACATAGATTACTGGTTTAAGATTATTTCATGATGATAAATAGCAGATGCAAATACCCTGGTGTAGGAATGTGTTTGGTTTTAAGAACAGCAAGAAGGCTGGAATGGGGTTAGCAAAATAAAAAGGGGTCTAGAGAGTGTTGTGCGTTTGAAGCAATAGTCAATTGCTAGACCGTGTAAGGCTTATTGAGAACTTGGAATTTTATTTTCAGTGTGATTGGATAACTTTGAAGGGTTTTGAACAG
The DNA here is from genome assembly GCF_964237555.1 of Oryctolagus cuniculus. Classification (NCBI taxonomy): domain Eukaryota; kingdom Metazoa; phylum Chordata; class Mammalia; order Lagomorpha; family Leporidae; genus Oryctolagus; species Oryctolagus cuniculus. The sequence continues at coordinate 37,371,717 of NC_091442.1, forward strand.
GGAATTAGCATGACTGGATTTGTGTTTTTAAAAGAATCCCAGTTTATAACAGTTATTGGCAGTTGTAGACATTTGTGAACATCATGCCAAGTTTATTTGTGCCATGTATGATACTTGTTCCATGAATACTCACAGGAATGGTCCTGTGAGTATCATTTTGTGTCACTATTCAATACCTTTGGATATCACAAAGCCCCTGGACACACTTAATTCTGAACCACATTTGTGTTTGACCAACAAATTTCAAAAAATATATGTGTCAAAAATAGGCTTTATTTAATTGTCATAACATTTTTTTAAAAAGAGGATTTATTTATTTGCAAGGTAGAATTAGAGAGAGAGAGAAAGAAAGACAGAGACAGAGATTGATCTTCCCTAGAGAGAGATTGATCTTCCCTCTACTGCTTCACTCTCCAGATGGCCTTAGCAGCCAGGGCTGGGCCAGGCTGAAGCCAGGAGCCAGAACTCCATCAGGGTCTCTCACCTGGGTGGCAGAGTTGCAAGTATTTGGACCATCATCTGCTACTTTCCCAGGTGCATTATAAGTCACAAAGGTGGTATGAAACTGAAATTTTTTATTTTATATGTTACACTTTTTTACAAATCTTAACTACTTATATTTGATCTTCTCTTTTATGATCTGAGATGGACTCCAAAGTAACAAGAGCAATGACTATTCATTGTGTAGTGTGTTAAGTGACTTAGACATAGTGTTTGAATTGGCCCCCAAACAATCCTGTGAGTTGGTATTATGGTCTGCATTTTATAGCTGAAGTCATTGCAATATAACATCTTATATTCAGCTTGTGACATGCCGACCAGCATCAGCAACACCACCTGGGAGCTTGTTAAAAATGACAAATCTGGAGTCCCAGGGCATGAAATGGAGATTATCATAGACGCCATAAGTATTTATTGTCTTTCCTCTTTTCATTGTTTGTATTTCTGGACAAACAATACATGTCCTCTTTACAAGTGCAGATTATGATTCAGTAGGTCTGCTAACATTTCATTAGCCAAAGCAGGTCATGTGATCAATGTGTGGACACATTCTGGGTTCACAGAGGGAAAGCAAGGGAGAGAATAATTTCTGAACAAACTATCACAGGTTTTAATGGATTGTGGCCATTTTATTTAACCTACTACTATTCTTAACCAACATTTTCCAAAGCTTTTACAATTATTTTCTGGGGGTATTTTCATACTTTAATTTATTGTCAAAGGGGAATTTTTAAAAATGTACAGTGCCATCTGTGAAAGGTATAATGGCAAGTACAATGGTCTATATCTTCTATTCCCAGACAGGTCGTATAGTATTCTTTGGAAAATGGCACTTCATACACCAGCTTGGATGGACTTGCCATTAATCCAGTTCTGTCCCTATCCTAAAGGAAGATTAAGAGCTCCTGGACAGTGGATTAATGATTCTGCATTAAATGCGGTGGACTCCTAGACATCCTTTCTCTCGATGGCGTATGTTAATTTTGTGAAAATGTGTTGTATGTGTATAAATTTACCCTTGTCAAGATGCTCAGTGTTACCAGTATGAAAGAAATCCCTTCTCAGAGTCTTTCCTACAGCAGTACCACAAGGGTAGCTAACACCTTTGCTTCAGTAACACAGATTAGCCTTGCATCTTTCAGTGTCTTAGAAAAAAAGGTGTTATTTTATACACATGTCTTGCTTCTTTATCATAGCACTGTTTGTGAGATGTATCCATATTTTGCATATATTTATAGAGTGTTACTTTTCATTCTGTGTAGTGTTTATTAATCTGTATATTAAATATACATATGAGCACTTTGGGGGCTGTTCAACTTTAGTCATTAAGAATAATTCTGCTATGAATTGTTACATATCTTTGTTGAATTTATTTACATATTTCTCTTGGTATTTATGAGTGGACTCTAATAGAATTTGTCTATGTTCAATGTTAGTTCATACTTTAGCTTTTAAGTCTATTTTTATGTTTGATCAGGGGGTGGTGTAGACTTAGTCATAGGTACATGTGGCTGTACTTTACTTATAATGTAATTTTTCCACTTAAAACTTAACAAACCTATTTCTCTGCATACCTGAACTATTTTTCTGGTTGCAAATTAGGTAGTTTTGAAAACTGCACTGGCTTATTTATCCCTCTGGGGCTCTATCCAGTGCATTACTCACAGATAGGTAGGAGATAGAGAAGCTTGCCATTAACACTGCCATGCACAGGGAGAATACCTAACACATTCAGTAGTTTATTGGGAAAAGCTGACGTTTGCTTGAACAGTTACTCCACTTTGGGGGGCGGTGGTGGTCAGGGTTTGCTCATGGGCTTTGCTAATGAGAAGAGTGCCCCGACAGAGCAGGAGGTGGCACTGATTCTTTCCTGATGTGTGCCTGCTTACCTGAGTCAGAGTCTAAGGATTTGGGATTTGAGCGAATTCAGACTCTTTGTAGGAAGAGAAAGTCAGCAAGAGAGAAAGGCATTCCTACTTGTATGTGAAAGCCACACCTGCCCACTGTGACACTCAGATTTTTTGCCCCTTGTCTGCTTGGTCACAACCGATAGATTCATACAAGAGACTCCAGAGTGGAGAGAATAAATGTTGGGTTGGAGGCCACCATCTGAAGGTCACATGTCAGAGGGAAATGAGTGCCAGGTGTGAAAGACAATGTGCACAGAGGAAAACTCCATCACAGCACCGTGGTTAATAGCAGGAAGAGTTTAAATGCTTCGTACAAAGATGAGTACAGAAGCCATTTGGAAATATTCCTCACAGTTTCTACTTTGGTGGATAAAGTTATGAAAAATACACAGGAAATAGGAAGTTAACAAGATACAAATTATGAATGAAATGATACATAAGAATATCACAAAGTGAATATTTTTGACCATATAATGTATATTAACAGACAGGTGGAAAATTTGGCATTGAAGTAGCCCAATAGCATGGCAGTATTCTAAAATATGTGTTTAGTATATATTATAATATTTTATTGTCCATCTAAATATATGTTTTCCCATTTTAATGGAAAATGGACTCTTGCACTGTCAGGGTTCTGAAGGAATCAGAAACACAATCAAATGAGGAAATATATGAGAATTAAAGGAATATATTTACATGGTTGTGCACATGTAGGAGACCCAACAAGAAAATCATGAAACCCCTTTGATTAGCATGAAACCCCTTTGATTTTCTTACTAGTAAGGAGTTCTTTATTACCTATAGGGTAGAATGGGCTGGGAGGAAATAGTAACTACCCCCAGGACCTGTAGGTGGCAAATTACAGCTAACTTCCAGCAATGTGGCAGATAGGAGCCCAATCTCTCTTCCCATCTCCTTCCAACCTCCAGTTGGTATTTCCCATTGAATGAATGCAACTGCAAGCTGGGGGCATGGGGTCTGCTGATAAAGTCCATAAAAATAAGCCTTTTCTCAAGGTGAAATGGGACCAGAGAGACAAGACGGCAATGTGCACACTATCAAGTTTTATTTTTCAGGAAAAGACGATGCCATTTTGAAAGACAATTGCTCTTTTTAAATTTTAAATCATACCTATTTTATTGTTTTTTAATGTTCATTAAACACTTTTTGCTTACTAAGCATTCATTAATAAGGGTCTAATTCTGCAAGTTGTTTTTCTCAACTGTGAAAATCAGCAGGTTTTTCCCCCCTCAGCTGCCTTTATCTAGCTAAAAGAATTTTTTAAAAAAATCAACAAAAGTAAATGTTAGTAAATGTTAGTGGGTTATGTAAAAACTTTGAAAAAATATCAACAATCAGCTTCAAAAGGTGAACATAAAATTTCCTGAAGCATCTATAATTATATTAGAGTTTTACAGAGAAGACATTATCTTCTGGTTTCAAACCTATATTTAAAGGCTAAAATACCCGTTGTATCACATTCAGTCTCAACTATTGATTTAGAAATTCACGGGACTATTTATTCTCCTACTCAATAGAAGAGATTGCTTACCATAGCAACCCCTGCATTAGCATTCAGTTTCCTGGTTACAGAACATCCTCCGAAAGATGTGCTAAGTGAACCCAATTTTAAAATATGATTTTAAAGGAGGAATGCTGTTAGTGAAACTCAGCAAAGAGGACAACCCTAGCTGGAGACTAGCAATTTCTAAGGCTCTTTTTCAGTTATTTAATCTGTATATATATATATTTTTTTTTTCCAATTCTGGGTACTCTATTCCTCTTGTACTTTTTAAAGCTGAGTGAGAAATATTAAAATATTTGCATAACCCTTACCCACCATAGGAAACTTGCTGCTCTCTATGGGGAATTTCAAGTTAGGTCAGCTTCTCCTTAGAACTGTCTTTCTTCATTTAGAAAGAGGCAAATTCCCAGTTCTGCCACTCAAACTCCTAAAGTGAAAATATTTGGTCTAATTTTCAGGTATGTTTCTCTGATGTCGATCAAATGTCTAAAAGAATAGTGATTGTTTTTACCCTGTACTGTGAAGTGAGCTAGCATTTTAATTAAGGAAGTGAAAAACTGACTGGGCTCAAAAACGATTGTCAAAGCTTGTATGACAGAGCTGAGGGGTACAGGCCCAGAAGTCAGAATGTGTGTATCAGCAGTCACTTCATCTAAACCCTTTATTAGAGTTCTACTGGTTATAAGGAGCTAGTTTGGAAGTAACGTTATAGCACTGCTCACAGCTGAAGATGACACCAAAAGATAACCCTGGAATTGTTAGTGACTTTGACATTCTGTTTCAGCTTTAGGAAAGGTTTTACTTGAAGGGAGACAATGACTGAACAGAAATAAATAAAAACCTGCGGTGGCTCTGTTACCACAAGGGACCTGACAGAAAATAGGGGTCAAGAGAGATGAACAAGATGTTCTGTCAAGGGGAGTGTGTGGAAGAAAGTGGGGATAGAAAATGAATTGAATTCTGTGTCCAGGCAGAAGCTCTTTCTTCCATATGCTTTGTGTCCATAGTCTGCCTAGACCCCGTGAAGCAGGCTAAAGGCTAGAGTGGGAATATCATTCTTCACTAAACCAGTAGCAGTGTGCTGGGTTTCCCGGGAGTCCTGGGCACTTCTTTCCCAGGACTTTGCTTTAAATTAACTCTCCTCCTCTAGCCTTGATCAAAAATGACAATCTTGGCAGACATATTGCCATTAATTTCACAAAGGCTTAAGTTAGCTCAGAAGGGTCTCACCTTCCCAGGTGACCCCAGCATTCATGAATGCTGTCCATGAGAGAACTGGAAAAGTTAATCTGTGTGGACAAGTTAGGGAAAAGGATCCTATAGGCATTGGGATTTCGTAGCATCAAAAGGCAGACTGGGCAGTTAACAGGTGGATGGATTATTAGCATCATTGGTAATTTCAGCTGTTATTGTTGTAAAGTTTTGACCATCTTCTTGAGACCAATGGTCTGCATACTTCAGCAAACACCAGTACCATGTGGAGAGCTAGTAATCCTTTTTAAACCTTTATTTATTTATTTTTACTTGTTTGAAAGGCAGAGTTAGAGACAGGGAAAGAAACAGAGACTTTACATCTGCAGGTTCATTACCCCGAGGCCTGCAACACCTGAGGCTGCAAGTTGACTCCAGGAGATGGGATCTCCGCCGTCTGGGCCTCCCAAGTGGGTGTCAGGTACTTGAATCATTATTTGATGATACACAGGCATATTATCAGGAAACTGGATGGGAAGTGGAGGTGGGACTCTATCCCAGACACTCTGATACAGAATGCTGGTGTCCCGAGTGGTAGTTTAACTGGCTGTGTCACCATGTCCACCCCAAAAGAGCTAATGAAGCTGAAGACCCAGGAGCTGCCTTCTCAGTGACTTGCTCTTAGGGGGTACCTGAGACGCTCCTGTAAGCTCGCAGGTGTTGTTATTGTGCTGACTGAAGGTCACAGCCTGAGAAGCACTGAGACTCCTCCGTCTGCCCAGTAGTCTGTGTGTTAACAAGCTTCCAGGTAAAAGTGATGCTCACTAACATCTGAGAAGAGCTGTTGCCAAACACTAGTTCTCAATCTTAGCTAAACATTGGACCCACCTGAGGAGCTGCTTAGAGCCTGCCAATGCTGAGATCTCATCTGCCCTCTTCTTATGAAACTGAGATGGGACATGAGGCTCGTGTGGAGCTCCTCAGATGAAGGTAGCCAGCAGCTAAGGTTAGAATCATTTCCTAGACCATACCTTCATGTCTAGGTGCTAAGTTGCTGTGGCTTGAATGTGATTTGCCTCCCAAACTCATGCAGGGCATCAAACTCCAAAATTATAAGTTAATCATACTAAGGGTGGGGAAAATCCAATTATGTTGATTAGAGGTGGGGCCTAGTGGGAGGATCTTAGTTCTCTGGGGTGGGGGTGGGGTAGCCCTTGGAAGATATAAAAGCCTGAGCTTTGGCCTTGCCTCGCCCTCTGTTTCAAGGGTCACTAAGTGCTTTTTCTTGCCTGTGTGCTCTGCTGCTGCTGTTTGCTTCTCTCCCCAGCTGCCAGAATGATGGAGACACCCACTCTTGGACTGGAACCTCCAAAACAGTAAGTTAAATGAATCTTTTATCTTCATAAAGTTGGTGTGTTAGGTAATTCATTGTAGTGTTGAACAGCTAACCAATGCCTAGTCTAGACTATTTGCAATTTTTACTTTTCCATTTGTTCTTCTGGTAGGAAAAGAGGTGGATAAAATTCTATCGTCTGAAAAGAAATAAGCTTTGCCAGCCTTGTGGGAAGTCAATCCCTACTTACCTTACAGACTGTAGGGAATGTGAGTAATGAACGGCTCAGTTCAAAAGTTAGAGTGAGTCAGCTGGAAGAGGTAGAAATTTGGGCAAAATAGTAAATTATATAAGTCTGTAGACCTGAAACCCGTTTAGTTACCTCCAAAGGCCAAATGTGCTATTTAAAATGCTCCAATGGAGCATTCAATTTCACAGCTGTCTGTTGCTTTAAGGCCAAATTCTCATTCCCTAAAGTTAGGAAACAAAAATAGGAGCATTACCAAAAGCCACACATACTACTGAGATATTAATTAAGCCCCAAAGACTCCAAGGACCCCTGTCTGGACCTCCTAAATGTATTATTCTTTGCCAACTGATGTAAACAGATTTCTCTTGACCCTCTTCACGCTTGACCCAGATCTCTAAGTCTGCATATTAACATAAAAGGTTGCCAACATTTTAATACCAGATAATAGAATGCTCTAAAACAAACCCACATTCTGTTATTTCAACCAAATCTTGAAATTTTTCCCATTTTTACTAAAAGCTCTATTAAGACTGTATTTAAACCATAAATAAGCTGTATTTCTTACACTTGGGAAAGCCAGTATAAATTTTAGGCAGGAAATACAGGTATTATATCAAGTCAGAGCATTGGATAGAGAATCAGAAACACAGGATCCTCATCTTGGTTTTGTGCCTGATGGTATGACCTTGAAAAAGTTTTTAACTTCAGAGTCACATTTCTCTGTAAAATTACCATGTCTTTCCATTTGACTGTAGTAATGGGAAAGGTTCATCATAGGGCATGGAAAGCTGGAGAATCCTATGTGATTAGTCACCTGCAAACCTTTGTGTTCCTCTTCAGACCTTCAACTGAATTACTAAGTGGGTTGTTGCCTGTTTGCAATAATGCAAAGGTTTGGTGCATTCCCCCTCCCTCCTCTTTCCATGTATTTAATGGGTGTTTTCTCCAATTATGTGATTTTAAGATACTGGAAAAAAGTAAGGTAACGTCTTGAACTCATTCCTCTTAGGCTGATGAACAATAAACTGTTTTTCCTATGATCAATTTACACATCACCTCCAGCGCGTGCGAATTCGCCTTTGCAGACAGTTATCAGCTGAATCTTTTCCCCACAGTAGGTTCACCACCATCTGGAAATGAAATTCCATTGACTTTATTCTAGGTAAATACAGAGTACTTCAAGATCTAGTATTGGATTTTTTCAACTGGAATGAAGAAGTTAGGAAGAGTGTCTCTAGTGTGTTAGAACACTGAAAAATACTCTTGTTCAGTCCCCTTGAGTTGTCAAATCAGTAATTTGCCTTTAAACTCTATTGTAGTAAGAATTACAATACTAATTTCCATCAAGAGACTGAAACTGTGTTCCAGTTAGTAATACAGAATATTAATGTTTAAGTGCTACCAGTGAGAAACTGTTGAAATCCTAACCTGAATTATATAGCCAAATCGAAACACCTTGGTGTTGTGTATGGGTTGATTTGTATACCCCAAGGTAGGCTCATAAAATTAGCAAACACTAGTATCATGGTGAAAATATGAATTTGGCTTCCCACCATTTTATTTTTATCTGGGTAGTTTTACGAGTTTTATTCAGAATTTTTCTTCAATAGGTTAGGTGTCACAGTTTCTCTTGAATAGAAACCTATTGAAGCTATCTTAAAAACTTTCTTCCTGGGATAACCTACAAACTCTTAGGATGCTTATTGTCATGATATATACTAAACATCCTAACATTTGAACTTGCATGAATTTTTATATAGTGCCATAGTAAGAGCAAAAGTAGTTTAATTGGTCAGGATCCATTGAGTTGAAACCTGGCTTTGAAACAATCTCTCTGGTCCTCAGTTTTTTACAAAATTAATTATATTTGATATCTGCAAAGGTTCCTACCAGCCCTGAGAATTCTTGGCCAATTTTCCAATATTTTGTGTTTTCCAGCTCTACTTAGAAACCCCAAATTATGTTCACTGCTCTTGCTCACATAGGTTATTTTTCATATTCAATATTTTTTCATAAGTAAGTATTCCCTTTATAAAAGTCCAGCACAAAATCTTGACCTTGGGCCTTACAGCTGACTGAAATTCAGGAAGTCCAGGATGAAGACTCAGAGTGGATAAAGGAGATGTATACCTGCTCCTTCTAGCTTGTATTTTGGCGAGTTTGTCTTGTCAGGCAGCTGTGCTGTTAATGGAGGATCTTCAAATTGAACATGGGAAGTTGTCTTCTAGGAGCCACCTTTAGGTGTGTAGCCTTTGGCTCAGGGAGGCATTTATGGTAAAATGAAGGATGGTGATGTGTTGGGGCTGCCTTGGCACCTAAGCCCTGTGAGGTCAATTATGCATCTTTTGCAACACTGTGTTCAGTGATGTCATTATTGGTAGTTTTATTATTGCCTACACTGGGAACATTGGCAGCATGAAAGTCAGTAAATGCTACAAATTAGTGCTTTTATTGAGGTAAATTGTTAAATATTTTATGAGGGTTACAACTGGACATCACACACACACACACACATACACACACTCATTTGTTTTATAAAGGCAAAGAATGGGACCAGAACTTTCTTCCCCAAAATACCCTTTTATGATTTATTCTCTAATCCAGGATTTCCATAAGTTGATCTTTTAAATGTGCAAAATGTCATATCATTAAAATTCATATTCATACTGTTTTGATATATACTATAAAGGTAAGAGGAGTAAATATTTGTATACCTCGAAATATTACTATATTCATACTAGTGTATTTTTACAGTAAACAAGTGGAAACTTATAATTTGCTTAACCATTTCCCTTCACTTAGGTTTCTTAAGCCTCTCTTACTGTAAATAATGCTGATGAACAACTTGATATGCCTTATGTGGCAGAGGAAGGTTTAGGAACAGAAATATAAAATGGTATTTTGTTTAGCCCCTGAATTCTCTGAATGTTGACAAGGTGGGGGAGAAGATGGTATCAACAGTTTAATCATTGCCAAGGAAAATTCAGCTGTCCATGAAGCATTTTGGAGGAGCTGGTGATTTATGGAAGTCCTTTAAATGCTAAGTGAATGGTGAATGTGGGTTGTGTTGAGATATGCTGCCAGCTAGCTTTGAAAAGCATTTTCCAGGGCTTAAATCAAGCCCATCATCAGGACCTGAACAGATACCAACTGTTTTTCTCACACCCCAATACTGGACCTGACTTGAGACACCTGTTAGGAATATTTGTTACCTCTTGTAAATTGAAGCAACACCACCAAAGAGTCTGGTAACAGCAAAAGTAGATCCTTGTGTTGCTGAGTAAGGCCAAGAGTTTCTGGGCAGCTCTGTTTGCCAAATCTACTTCCAGATTTCTGGGCGGGCATGTTCCTGAGCCTACAGCCCAGGCAGCAAATCATGCCAACTAATCCGGTACATTGTATTCCCTGGGAGCTCTGCTTTGAATAAATTTGTGTCTAGCTCCACCTGCTCAGTTCGCTTAAGTGAATGTTCTGGTGTTGAATGCATTTGGTTCTGAATTTATTAAATTCTTCATTTAATTCAATTCATTGGACATTTAATGAGCAAGTGCCCACTGCAAAGTAGAGTGTCATGGCTACTTAAAAAGTAAAACTAGACACTGTCCTCATTGTTTCAGATGGGCTGTCATGTATAAGGTACATGGTATGGGAGCTAACAGGAATTGCCACCAAGATATGTAAAGACAAAAAGGGTACATCTATCAGAAGTGGAAACAGTGTTTTCAGAGGGCAGTGGCATGAGTGACTTTTTTTCACAATGGGTGAACATAGAATAAAAGGAATTCTAGTGAGGAGTTTCAAAGAGGAAGAAGCTAATAACAATTATTGATTTCTAAGATCTGTTTATTGCAAAATTTCTGATACCAAATATGTGGGTTTTCTACATTAAGCACTAATTCATTTCTCTTTAGATACCAACTAGATGCAATTTACTTATGACATTAATTACCCAGGGTTAGTGCAGATCCTAGTGGAGAGCTCAGTCCAATAGGACTGCACCTCACTGCATATGTCAGTCTCAAATAATGAGTCCTCAGCTTACACATACTCTATGGGATTGGACCAAATCGTGGGGATTTGCACACCCCTTTGACACTATTTCCATTTACCAGTTTATTATAAAGGATGTTATAAAGGATACAAATGGACAGCCACATAAAGCGGTAAATAGGGTAAGGTCTGAGAGGCCCCCAAGGCACAAAAGCTTCTTTGTGGGTTAAAGAGTTGGAGTGCACTGCCCTCACAGCACATGGTTGTATTCACTAACCCCAGGCTCATCAAGCCTCATTGTTATAGACACTTTATAGAACATCATGTTCCGCTCCCCACCCTGCTTCTCATTGGTTAGTTCCAACTCTGATAGCATGGTTTTCCTGGTGACCAGCTCTATCCTGCAATTGTCAGGGGAACCACATCTTCAGTCACCTAATTATCATAGATTCAGTTATGAAGGAAAGGAGCCTCTTGTGAATCACAAGACACCATCATTCAGAATATCCCAACAGTGTTGGGACTTTGTGACAAGAACCAGGGGCAAAGAGTAAATATATTATCACTCAAAATATTATAGTACAAGGCTAATCCTCTGCGTGTGGTGCCGGCACCCTGGGTTCCAGTCCCGGTCAGGGCACTGGATTTTGTCCCAGTTGCTCCTCTTCCAGTCCAGCTCTCTGCTGTGGCCTGGGGAAGGCAGTGGAGGATGGCCCAAGTGCTTGGGTCCCCGTACCCGCATGGGAGACCAGGAGGAAGCACCTGGTTCCTGGCTTTGGATCGGTGCAGCACGCTGACCATGGTGGCCATTTTGGGGGTGAACCAATGGAAAAAGGAAGACCTTTCTCTCTCTCTCACTGTCTAACTCTGCCTGTCAAAAAAATATTATAGTGCTTTTGGATAAAGGGCTCTCATGTTATAGTTGATGCAAGTTTGAGGGGCAGTAGTGGATGGGTTTCTGTACAGTCAAGTATTTTTATACCAAAAAATGTAACTTAGTGTGGATTCCCTCAAGAGCAGACCTCAGCATTAAGATTTTAAGTAGTCTATTTGGGAAAGAATCTGTATAGAGGGGTAGAGGTGGTGGTGGGTGAAGCGAGCAAGGAAGGAAAGCAGATAAAGCACATAAATGAGTTTCTCTCAAGGGTCAGAATGGGGCAAGGTGGGGAAGCACCTGCCTAGAATGCAGCACTTGAGGGGTTTCTAAACACTCAGCAATAAACAGCAATATTTTAATGAAATATTTTTAAAATACCAAAATTTACCCAGAAATCCATGATAAGCAAATTATCAATTTTAAATAAAGATCTGACATTGCTGTGCTGAGCCATATCAGAACCTGAGGCAAGTGAAAAACTATGTAAAAATACATTTCTATGTATTAAGTGACTTTTTCCAAAATACTAAAGTAACAGAAAAATATTTAAAAATTCAAATGTAGATATTTGAAAAGTCATATCATTATTTTAAACTGAAATGGTTTATCTATATCAAAAGATTTAATCATAACTTTACTGTTTTTCATAGAAGCAAACTTAATATTTTCATTAAAATCATTAGGCAATTAAAAGTATATAACAGGTACACAGAAACACAAATTTCCTGTTGCCTCAGGCTCCAATATGGCCTCAAATAGGTGATCATATATGCTTAATCCACTGAGGACCCTCTTAGAATTGTCCTTATGAGGAGTCAGGAAACTGAGGCATTCTCTGCCTATTCCTGTCTCTCACCAGGGCTTTGCCTGGGGTGTTCACTCTGGCACTTCTTACATGCTCCCGAAGGAAGTCAACACCGATGGGAAAGGATTATCATCATCTGCTATGAAAGGCTTTGATGAACATCAAAAGAATCCGAGGCTTTTACACTGTAGGTTCTGTAGAAGCCCTGAACGCTTTTGAAGAGGTGTGGTTTAGAGCTATTTTTCCTGAAATAACTTTGTAGAGTGATTTTGAGAATGAAGAAACCTAGAGGCAGAAAGAATAATCTAAGGGCAACTGCAATAACTTGGTTTAGAGATAAGGGTCGGAGTTAACAGTACATCAGTGGGGAAATTTTGCAAAGTATGAATGAGAGTCCTGGCAACCAAATGGATGTGTTGGACAAAAGGAAGGAAGGCATATACTTGAGGCTGTGGTTTCCCATCAGTGACTGAAATAATGGTGATTCTGTTTTTTAGAGTTGAGAGAGGGCAAATTCAGTGAGGAAGGAGGCTTGGATTTAAATGTGTATGGATTTGGATTGAATGGATGTGAGCATGAACTGTGCTCACATCCACAAGAAAAAATGACTTGGAGGGACAGGAAAATGTAGGACTCTTTGCTTAAGTTGATGTTCATAAAAGAAAAATTGCAGAACATTTGCAGTCTTGAAGGAGCTTGATTCTCACTGACCCTCAACAGCAAAAGGAGGCCATAGGATTTTGTAGAAAGCAATGCTGTGTTTTCAAATTTATGAACCAGCCTTTGGACACCAAGAGAAATGGAGTTGGAGACCTGCAGAGGTCCCAGTGAATAAGAATGGTGGTTTGGAATGACTATGGGTATAATTCATCTCAGACTTTCTGTTGATCTTTGGGAATACTTCGTATTCACTCTCATGTGATGTCTAAAATGGGTTATCTTTTAGGCAATTAGAACTGCTGGTTGTATTCTAAGAATATTGGTGCAAATAACAAAATTGAGGGCAGGGATTATACAGTATTTGCACTACCTACATGGAGATAGTGTTTATAACTGAATCAGGGAAAAGAGTAGAAGATAAAGTATTAATGAAGCTTGCTGTGGGTTGAATTATGCCCCACCCATCCCCCAAGATACATTGAAGTCCTAGCCTCCAGTATCTCAAAATGTGGCTGCATTTGGAAATAAGTTCTTTGCAGATTTAATTAGTTAAGGTGAGGTCATACTGGAGTAGGATGGTTCCTTAGAAGTGGTGAATTTACAAGAACATTTGTATACTGCACAAATAGCCAAAGCATAACTAAACCCACAACAGATTGGCGTGAAGCAGCTTTGAGCCAAAGAACACCAGGGATCAGTGGCCACCACCAGAAGCTACGGAGAGGCAAGGAAAGCTGCTGCCCAGATTTTCAGAGGGAGCATGCTCTGCCAACTCCTTGGTGTCTGATTCCCAGCATCCACCCTGTGAAATAAATGTCTGTTGTTTTCAGCCACCTGGTTTGTGGCACTTTGTTATAGTGCCTCTGGGAAAATATTCAACAAAATTATATTTCCTTCTCTCTAAGACAAGACAACGTGGGGAATTGGATATAAAGATAGGTAAATCGTTAAGTAAAGGAAGAAACCAGAAGGGGCAATAATTAGATGACTTATCTTTGAAGCGGAAATTTGGGTTGCTCCTAAAAAGGAAACTGGTGAAAGGTGAAAGGAATAGAAAAGACTTGAACAAATTCTGGAATAAAAGGGGGAGGGAAATAAAATGACAATACAACAACCTAAAGAACCTAAGAAGGCAGAATAACTATTTAGGGAACTGGAAGATAAAATTGACTTGATCCACTGTGATATGCAGTCTCTAAAATGACCCCCAATGCCAGCTACCACCTGGTATTTACATCCTTCTGTAATTTCCAACCCTTGATTGTGATTTGAATTTATGTTTAGCAAACGGAGTATAGAACAAATGATGGGATGCCACTTTTGAGAATAGGTTACAAAGACTTCGGCTTCTGTGTTGGGTGCTTGCTAACTCTTTAGTCACTTACCCTCCAAGGAAGCCACATGCCATAGGATGAGGCAACCCAAAGAGAGGTACCTACTGCAAAGGAATCCAGCCCACAGAAGGAACTGCAGTCCTTGCTGACAACCTGACTGCAATTTCATGAGAAACTTCGAGCCCAGAGCACATGCATACATGGACTCAGATTCTGCAATCACAGAAACCGAGACCATGTTTTTTGCTTTAGGCTGCTAGGTTTTGAGGCAGTTTGTTACTGAGCATTGGATAACTAATATGTTCACCACTAATTACAAAGCTAAAAAAACATTTTACCAAGAGGTGTTCCTGGGGATGAGAATGTGATAGATCATAGCAAAGACAAGTTTTCCAGCGTTATTTAGAAGTACAGTGCCATTTCCTCTGTAACTTACTCTTCTTTCCTAGCGAAAGGACATTTATGTAGTTAAAGGACATTGGTCCCTACTGAAACTGTGAAAGGAAAGGTTGCTGCTGTCAGCTTTTATCCAGTCTGAAATGTCGATCCCCCGTTGGCTGCTGTCACAATCTTGATGCTTTAAGGCTGCCATCCACAGTCAAAGCATGTCAGTGCCCGGCACTGGCAGAGGATTCTTCTCCCTCATAGCTGTCGTATTCCTGTAACCCATGAGTCTCATTCATTAGTGACTGTGGTGTTGGGGTCTTCTGGAAAGGACACATCAGAGGTAGGTGGATACCCAGAGACCATAGAATGTGAATAGCATAAGCCAGATAAACATTTCAGATTTTATTAACTCAAGTGTATCAAATGCGGTTTGATTTACCAATGTCTGGGTTTGTGTGTGAAAGTCTTTTCTGGGGCCAGCGCTGTGGCACAGTGGGTTAACACCCTGGCCTGAGGCACCGGCATGGGCACTGGTTCGAGACCCAGCTTCTCCACTTCTGATCCAGCTCTCTGCTACAGCCTGGGAAAGCAGTGGAGGATGGCCCAAGTCCTTGGGCCCCTACACCTATGTGGGGGACCTGGAGGAAGTTCCTGGCTCCTGGCTTCACATCAGTGCGGCTCTGGCCATTGGCGGCCAATTGGGGAGTGAACCATCGGATGGAAGACCTCTCTCTCTGCATTTTCTCTGTGTAACTGACTTTCAAATAAATCTCTTAAAAGTCTTTTCTGCCAATCATTTCAAAGATGAAACCCTCTTGCACCTTCAGACTTAGACCTCCCCTTCATTGAGGCCTTCCAATGGTTTTGGAATTTTCTGCATGGAGTAAGTTGGTTATTGACTGAACAGTTTCAAAGGCTCATTTGGAAATCCCAGTACGGTTGAAGGGAGGTCTTGAACAGATGATGATCAGGAACTGGACATCCTTATCACTGGAAACGGAACTGACTGCACTGGCCTGGATGTTGGTGGAACCTGGTTCATGTTGCCCATGCTATGTATTGGGTGTCCCCCTGAATATTCATGTGGGGAGAGGGAGCCCCAGTCAGAAGTGAACCAATGCAGGTGTGATGCATTGGGAGGCTGTGGCACATCTCAAAGATGAGGCTGCATGGGAGGCCATTAGGTCATTGGAGATTCTGCCCTTGGTAGGAATTAAGGTAGTTCTTGGCAGAATATTGTTGTAAAAGCCTAATCCAAGCTCCACCCAGAACTACAGTCCCCAGCTCACCACATGATCCCTGACTTCCCATGGGTACCCACCATTCTCATCAGCCATGATGTGAAACAGCAGAGGGGTTCATCATCAGAACTGAGCTGACAGAGACACCAAGCCCTGGAAACCTCAAATGGAGCTAAGCAATCCTCTTTTTTATATAGGCAACCAGTCTCAGGTATTTCTATATGGTAATAAAAGCTAATGCACTGTAGAACCCCTAGGGTGAAGAGACAGAGCCCATGCAAATAGTCATATGGTTCAACTATCCTGTCCTTTTGCACCTCAAAAACTACCTAAGTTTTCCCTAGGCCCTGGGAAATGCTTCCTACTTAGAGAATGGGAGACTTTTTCCTAACAAGAACTCTGCTCTAGGTTTTTGAAGGAGGGCCAGGAAGAATAAGAAAAGAATCTTTTCTAAAACATCTACATTTTTGCTATATTGTTCCTTCCCCCATGGACTCGTATATACAACAGCTACTGGACTGGACAGAGGAAAGGCCAAGGGGCAGAAATAAAAACAAAATTGCTAACAAAATCGCTTAATCTTCCATTATATAATTTCTCATATACATAAATATATTTATGGAATCAAGCTATTTATGATGCAACCACTTCTATAAACAATGATTTATAAATAATTGATGCAGTTTCAGGTCTTTAAAGTGATGAAGTTCTATAGCTGAGCAGTCCCCGGGCAGCCACTGCAGTTGGAGCATCACAATTTCTGTGCATCTAGTTTCCAGGGTACCCCTGGGATCTGCTCAAATTGTAATAACAATAATTGCTGCTATTTGTTGAGCACTGATGTGAAAGACCTTGTGTGAAGGACTGAAAGCTTGTTATCCATAATCAATATTCCCCATATAGCCCTGTGAAATAAGTATTGTCCTCATCTTACCAATGATGAAACTAAAGCTCAAAGAAGTTAAATAATTCGTTCAAGATCCTGTAGGAGGAAAGTAGCACAGCTAATGGGCAGACCGAAGTCTGATTTTTAGAAACCTTTGTATTTGTCTGATCGAATTAGCTTAAATTGCCCCCAGAGGTAGAACTTGTAGCAAGGACTTCTGTGTAGGTAGTTTGTTGGGTGATCCCAGAGATTAAGAACAAGGAAAGGAGGAAAAGCCAATATGAAGGTATATTTTGAGGTCATTGTTGTGAGAAACTTGGACTTGATCATTTCTAGAGGTCTTTGAACAGTTGATGGGTGTTTCAGAATTTTCCACTTGAGGCATAATGGGAAGAAGTGATTTTTCATCTTTTGATGTTTGGTGGTTGTCCATGGGGTCACTACCAGCTCTGCATTTCTAGAAAGTACATTCATGCCCAATGAGTGGACTGCTGGTTGCTCTGGAGAATCTGAAGCTCCAGAAGAGAAACGGAAAGACAAGGAGTACCATGAGACACAGTGGAGTGGGAAATATGTCTAAGCCTGTAAGGCCCTTCCTGTGCTAGCTGCACTTCGATTCAGAGGTGAAACAGAACGCGAGCAGGGGCTGCAAGAGCCTTTGATGCAGTTACGCTCCACATTGAGACCTTTAGGTTACACTGATGTACAAAATTTTCTGTTGATTGGTTTTGGAAAGACTAAAACTTGAACATTCTCACACTCAAAAGACTACCCCCTCCAAATCTTCAGAGGGAGAGCATTTCACAGTACAAAAATAGGAAGGATTTCTTCATCAAAAATAGCATATAGATGCCCGAGTTTGATATTGAAAAAGGTGCCATTTTCCAATGAATAATAGACAGCTGGGAAACTTGGTTAAAATATTCTTTAACAAACACAAATAGCTTCTGATGGCCTGTATAGTGCTGCCATGAGGCAGAATAAACAATGGTACATCTTTGAGTCAAGAATTGAAGAGAGGCTGAGATTTTGCTTCATTTGCAAGCTAATGAGCTGATCTGCCACAGTTTCATGGATGCCAGAAGAGAGTTTTGTGTCACAGACAAGACTTCTTTTTGCTCAGGAGAAAGCATGCAGCATGGGTATCAGCATGTTTGTGTCAGTTTTCCTTACCCTCAGTGATGGGGGCCAGCCGCACCTGTCGAACGGAACCTGAAGGAGGGAGGGGGAATGAAAAGAGGGACAAGGGCGCAGAGAATGGAGCCAAGACAAAAGTCTGATCAAGGCTCATTTATACCAGTGTCTCAGTGATATTTTATACATAACCAGCTGCAGCTCAAGGCAACACAGAAGTTAACAACACAGGCAAGCAACTTATCAGGCTTTCTGCAACACAATCATAACATAGTTAGTTTTAGCCTAGTGCTCTTGTTTGATCATTCTCCTTCAGCATGGGAGTATAGGACTTTCTCATCCCAGGAATTCCACAAGCCAAGATTGACCTTGACTTTTCTATGACTTGTTTATGGGCTGCCTACACCTCAGCACCCATTGGAGCTATACAGAGGGACCTGAATGGATGCCTGTACATGCAGTGATTGCATTAAAAGAAACCTCTAGCCTAAGAAATCAAATCTTGTATATTGAGCAGATAATTCTTCCATTTTCTCAGTGGGGGAAGTGAGGGGAGGAGACATTTTTATTTCCCAGACAGTAAAGATATCTGCCTTTTTCTTGGAGATACCATCTGTCTTTCAAGAATGTGAGGAAAGCTGCCCTTGGCTTCAGATGGTGACATTGACTTTTAAGGCTGCTAAGTATACAGATATCTTTGAAAAGATAATCTAGAATAAAGACAGGTAATTCCTCACAAGATGTGCAGAAATCCAAGGGACTCATGAATATTTTTCTTTCAATACATGCCTTTCATCAAGTGGTGATTGGGTTGAACTTTGGTTGACTTGTATGTCAATGTTTTAGTGCCTTAACAAGGTGTATACCTTCAATTCATAGTGCGTTTCTTGACTTGGAGGGCTTGAAGATTTGAAGAACATGCCTACAATACCTGGATTATCAGCCTCTCTGAATGGAGAAGTGTAGGCTAAGGAGAGGGATGAAGGCTGCAGAACAGAAGAGGGACAGAAATTCAGAAAAATAGAAGGCATGACAGATTGCAGATACATAAATGTGAAAAGCATGAGTAGGTGAATTACTGGATGGAATAATAAATGCAGGGTAGACATATATAAGAAAAGATAGAACAAGTAGTGTGTATGAATTTGGACCCTGTATTCACATCTAGTGGCTTTGGTTTTGCTATTACCTAACTGTATGACCTTGGACAAGTTCCTTTTCATCTGTCATATGGAAATGATAATCACAGTACTGTCCTCAGAGAATTGTCTTAACTCTGAAATGAAATAATCCTCATAAACACTTAGCAAGTTGGCAGGCCCGTGATAATTGCATTACATAGAAACAGAACTTGCTTCATCAGCTGAGACACCCATTCCTATGAATCTTATAGGCTGCAGCATTCTCAGCATTCATATTAAATTTTTGTTTTCCATTGGAACCAAAGCTGAGTCTGGCAGATGTGTCAAACCTTGATAAAGCCAACGCTGGCATCCTATACTCAAGTAGCAATTTTATGCAAACAGGATCTTCTCATTATGTTATCTTTATGCAATCCGTAATTATTGCTTCTGAATGAATCTAAGGTTGTCTTCATCTCCATAAAATGAGGTCACACTAGTTATACAGTAAATTAAAGGGAAATTGAGCAGATGATATGTATAAAAAAAGAAACATGCAGTTTTTAGAGCCATTGACAAAGTGCTAACTGAGTTGGTTTCCAATCCAAATGAAGTATTTATACAATTTGGTTCAGCATCCCAACACTCAGATGGAAACCCACACTCTTAACAGACTTGTTACTCTTTTACTCTTCACAGAGTTAGCATTTATGATGAGGAATTACTTCTTGAGTCCTATGATTCCAGTTTTACATCCAAGCACATAATGTTTTACAGCTCATTCTTGCAAAGAAAAAGATGTTCTTGCCTAAGTTATTTTGGTACATCACATTATGATGAAGTATTTTCAAATAAGATATGAAAAGCACAACCTAGAATGTTTGGCTACATCAGAATACATTAAGGACCCTTTTTCTGGGCTGCTTTTTCAAACTGTTCATGCATCCAAGCATTTCCACTTCAAAAGATCGTTAGAATTTCTAGGACACTTTTCAATTAGTTGCATGCTTTCAATGAGAATGGAATGAATAAAAATTGGGATTGAGGAAAAATTATTTTCAAATTTTTTTTTGCGTTTCTTAGCTGTTAATCCTGGTAAGCTTTACAAGTAAGCAATTACCCAGATGGTATAATTTCAAGAGCAGAATCATCATGCATGTGAAAATGTTTCAGGATCCTTTCCCATCCCTTTTCTATTAACTATCTCTGCAGTCAGAAATTCTGCCACTTGTCTTTCAGTTGGCTTACTTTACCCTTTATAGGTCCTCTTATAAAATGTAAAAACTGAGTAAAACAGTTTAGATTATTCTTGAGGTGAACTTGCTTCATTTGTATTTTACTTCCTAAGCATTTACATCAAACATTTTTGAACATAACACTAGTGTTGATCTGTATAGGATGATACAGTAAAGATGAGAGGCCACTTAAGTATTCATTTGTTTACTGATTGTTGAATGAGCTCTTACTCCACATCAAACAATGTGTTAAGCTACTAAGTATATAATACATACATTCCTCATGGAACATGGAACATTTGAAATGATTGGTGTTTAATCACAGAATTAATAGCTAAAGACTACAATGACTTTAATGAAGGAATCACAACCAGCTTTGATGTCCTGAAAAGTTTTCATAAGAATGCGGATATGACTAAAAGTCAACTTTTGTAGTGCTAAGGTGCTGTCCAGCATGGAATACTTATAATTAAAAGATCAGATGCTCCTGAATGAGAAGCAGAAAACTTTGCAAGTGGCAGCAGTTTAACAGTCCAGAGAGCCATTTCTAAGAATGAAATTTGCCTGATAACTAAGCTGATTTATTTTACATGTTGATTTTAATTTTATTGAAATGTAGAGAGATCTTCCATCTGCTGGTTCATTCTTTAAATGGCCTGTAACAGCTAGAGCTGGGTCATGCTGAAGCCAGGAACTGGAATCTCAATCTGGTTCTTCTCCATGGTTGTAGAGAGATGAATATTTGAGCATCACATGCTGCTTCCCAGTGTACACATTAGCTGTATGCTGGAAGCTAGAATCAGAAGCAGAGATGGGACTTAAAACCCAGGCACTCCAATATGGAATGTGTATCCAAAGAGGCCTGTTGATTGTTGCTTCCTTGATTTGATTTTCCTCTGGCCTAGGGAGTTGCAGTTGAGTTATGCACAGCATTTGCCTATTCCCATCTAAGATATCATATTTCTTCTGCAACTTCTTACACTCTTGCTCTTAGTCTCTCCTAGAATTTACCACATGCAGTGGCTTATAATGTATAAATGAATCTTGTTTTTCTTGGACATCCTACTCTTTGAGCTCAATATCTAATCTATGTACATTCTCAATAAACACAAGTATTTGAATGAAAATTGGAAATCCTGTTGGGATAATATTTGTCAAATAAGGAAACAGAACACTTTAGTGATTTGACTAATGTCACTAAATATGATATGATTGTTTCCAGACCTTGACCCAAGTTCCTTTAGCAAAAATTTGGTTAGAAACACTCTATCTCATAAAAAAGGAAAAAATGACAACATTCTCATATCACTAAAATTATCGAAGGTAACTACAAAGGTATGTGTGATTTGCTTATAGATTTTTAGAGAAAAGTTAAAGGTTGTTATGCTCCAGTAAATATGTAAATCTCAAACGCTGGTGGTAAAAAGCACTAATAATCTATTTTTCCTATTAAGTGTGTATTGAAAATCAATTGTAAGGAGGTTCTGTTCATTGCTGTTATATGTGGAGATGCTGCCATTACAAACATTGCATCTTACCATGCCAAAGGGAAAAGCAGAACTCGAGAGTGTCTTAGAACTAAATGCTTCAGACCAAGAGTGATGTGGTACTTCAGCTCATATCTCATTGGTTAGAACAGGTCATATTGTCCTATCCTTTGTGCTAGAATATGCCAAAATAAATGACTCTCAAAGATAAATATATTACAACAAATCATCTTTTATCATTTACCTACCAGTTACTTCCCAGATACTTGATATGTCAGCTTGTGTATATAAAAGTATTGTTAGATTTTAATACATAACCATTGTAGAACCTCAGATAATAATAAAATATTTATTCCTCATGCTTGTATCCAGTGATTGATCTAGCTTGAGCTCAGCTGAGCAAGACTCCAAGCTATAATTTCTGTAGGTTGTATAGATTTATGAACTCGCAAGTATCTTCCTGGCACCACTTGCAACATGATACATGTGATAATCATACCAATGGAAGTAGATAAGAGGGGAAAGTGGAAACATGCAATACCTCTTAAAACTCAACTGTGGAACTTCAGCACAGTTACATCTGTGCACCTCATTGATCAAACCAAGTCTAGTGATCAAGCCCATCAGCAAAGAGGGGGCAGAGAAGTGTAAGTCTCCTCTCTTGGGACATACTGCAAAGCTCATGGAAGAGGGCAGAGATTCAGAAACCATGCAAGCTCTTTAACGTTGTGTAGTTTATAGAAACAGAATTAGTAAAATACATAATTTTAGATGAATATAATCAATAAAGAAAAAGATGAGGCTAGTGTTTGAATATTTAGAGGAATGACCCAAGAAAACCACCTTATAAAACAAGATGACAATTGAGTAAAATGTTTTAAAAAGGTAATAGACATCCATGAAGGTTTTTGAGGAAAATCAGTGGCAAAGCCAATACCAAAGGTTGATGGCTGATGGTTTCATACCTAGCATGTTTGAAGGGTAGAGAGGGTGTCTATGTGCCTGAGCCAAGTGAATGAGGAAGAGGAAACCAAAGATGTGAGCTAGGTTGTGTGAGATATTTTGTCTTTGAATCCTAAGTGAGGTGAATGTCCACTGGAGTATTTCTAGGAAAGGAATGATATGGTCTGCTGCCACTTACTATTACATCACACTGTCTAGCCTACTGGGAATAGACTGAAGGGGTGAGGAGGAAGAAATCATAACCAGCTAAGATCCCATTACAGGTGAGAGGCATCAGTGTCTAGGCAAGGGTGGTAGCTGTGGATTTGGTGATAAAACATTTAATTGGCTGGACTGTGGAAATATTTTCAAAGTGTAGTCAGACTTGCTGAAAAATCAGATGTGCAGTACTGCAGAGAATGCTGTTGAAGATGATGCCAAGGATTTGGGTATGACCAAGTGGAAGAAACGGCATTTCAATTTGCAGAGATGGGAAAGACTCTGTGAGGAGCATGTAAGAAAGGAAGACAGGAAATTCAGAAGATCCAGCCTGCAGTTCCAGGCTCATTATATCTAATGTGAATATTATTCAAATGGAAAAGTCAAAAAGGCTGTGAAATGAGTGGAGGAGAGAGAGGGCCAGACTGGAATGATAAATTCAGAAGCTGCTGAGTTTTTGTATGCTTGCATGCATGTCTAAAGCTATGTAAGACTATGAGACTGAGATCACCAAGGAAGTAGCCTAGATAAAAGAGACAAAAGACAACACTTGAACCTGCACACTTCTCATTTCCAAATCCAAGAAGATGGTGAAGAATCTGCAACAGAGACTTAAGATAAACGAGTGTAGCAGAGGCAGGAGTGTGCAATATGATTGAAATCAAGTAACAAAACTTTCGATGAAGAGAATGCTTTCCATATTGTCTAGTGCTGCTGATGATATTGACATGGGGTGCCATACAATATCACCATGTGCTTATTAATAAATTCCCAATATTGATAAGCCTGGGTGGGTTCTTGCCTAATATTCAGAGAAGAATTCTGAATACCAGCATAAATGAATGAGGCAGCATGATGCGTTTTAAACTTTTATTCAGTGAGAAAGATGCATAGGAGAGTGAGGGCCCTATGCATAGGAGAGAGGGAAATCTGGGTTCATACCGAGTATCAGGAGCCCGTGGAGGAACATGTAGGCCAGGAAGCATGAGGTGGATGGCCCAAAGGCCACGCACCCTGGAGGCGCAGGGGCAGCAAGTGCCTACAATGGCAAAAGGCCAAAGAAAAGGAAAAAAAGGTCATGTCTTTGTGACTTGGGACAATTGGGTTTGTGAAGAACCAAATTCCTTGTCTTCCAGAAGAAACTTTTAAGTACTAGAGTCATGTGGTACTTCCGTTTTCATTCCTTTGCTGATTGAGCCTCTGACTCTAAGGAACTGGAAGTTGATTAGCTTGAGGAAAGGGTGAGACCTATGTGGGGGTGGGTATGGACTTGTTACAAGCAAGGTTATTAGCAGTCACTTTCCTCACAGTTGCAGAACCCAATCCACTGTTGGGAGTAGTCTTGGAAAATGGACATTGGCAGCTTTGCTCGTAACTTTGTATGCCCTTCGTGTGTTCTATATGCAACCTCTACCCCCATATCTTGATACTTACATGCTTTCATTCTCAAATAGTTCAGAAACTCTATGGGAAATATTTTTCCTTAGGCCAGTTAATTAAAACTCAACAATCAAGTGATATTTAGACCCTTTATTTCCCCACTGATACTATCATAACTTTGATAGCAGGGATCATCTTACTCTTTTTGGCAACCCTTAAAGGCCCACCTTATAAGCACTTTATAAATGAGAGAATGAATAATTCTTTCACTTTACCAGGCATAATTAGAATTTGCTTATGCAGTCTTTCCTTAACCAAAGTATCAAAGGTTAACAGCAAGTCTATTTAAAATAATAGCAAAGTTAAGTAATTATGAAAAGACAATTTTTAATGTAAAAGTCTGTTTTCATGAAATTATGACAATTTATGTTTAATTTTATCTGCTTCACTCCTGGTTTAGATGACAGATTTCTATTAATTAAGTAGCCAGTGATTACTGCATATGTGTTGAGCCCTCTCCCTCCCCCAATTTTTCTTCTCTTAGCTCTCACTCTTGGAATTAGAATCGAGCAGCCGTTGGGCATTATCAAGTTCTCCTGGAAATGGTAGTGTTACATGATTAAATAATTAATGCCTGCCAAATGGCTGAGGCTCACATGCCTCTCCGTAGCCTTTCTGTATGAAGAATACTAAACAAGTATTGAAACACCTAATGGTGATAGTCAGGCTTGAAATACCTTTGTATCTGCTCCTGCCCATGCTGGCAAGAGTTAATTCACTTTTTAACAGTTTTTTTTTTTGGGATCAACAAAGCACACATTTACTTAGTGGTTTAAAACAACAACATTTCATTAACTCATGATTTCACAGGTGGTTTGGTAATCTGAACTGGACTAAACGAATGGTTCTTCTGAGCTTTGCTGGGGGGTTGGAAGTGGGAGTCACTTAGTTGTCCATGGTGAGCAGCCAGTTTGGTCCAGGCTGACCATTTCAAAATCACCTCCCTGTGCATATCATGTCTTTTATCAAGCAGATGAGCCAGGGCAGGCTTCCAGGAAAGAACAGAAGCATGCAAATCTGTGTAAGGCTTAGACTGAGAGCTGATATGCTGTCACTTCTGCCACATTCTATTGATCAAATAGTCTCAAAGCCAGTGAGAGTCAAGGGAAGTAGAGTACATTTGTTGATAGGAAGAGCAGACATATAATAATACAGAAATACCTCCTGGATACAGGAGGTCATTTTTGCAATCTAGCCTGTCTAGTATAAAAAATAAAAAATGTATTATTTACATGAACAAAAAATAAGTACATCATTTGAATCTCCAAGTGTTGAGAATGCCAACCCACTGTAGACTTCATGCTGGAGCCAGAAGCAAGACCCAGTTTTCATTAAACATAATGAATATACCACTACTTGGAGTAAATAATGGATTGTTGATTCTGAAATGGGAGCTCTTTCTGCTGAAGCTTGCAGCCAGTTTGGAAGCCATAAAGGCTCACACAGGCAAAACCTGGCCAACACAGTCATTGAATGCCTAAGAAGCTCTGACTGGAGTCATGTATGTCTTCCTCCACCAGCATTTCTTTTTGGTTTCCTCTGGACATTGCCCCATCTGCCAACTTGGGCACAATCATAACTGTGGTTCAGATAATGAAAGGGTTAGGAAAAACGATTGAGGGTATTTTCATTTTAAGAAAGATCTGTTTACATTCCAAATCCAACATGGGTCAAAGACAGTTACGGTGGTAGAAGGATGGGCAGAGGTCTCATGCTTTGGGACAGATTCCTAGCTCTTGGATAATTGCTCTGATCCTTCTATAGCATAGAACTATCTCTGGTATCTGTCCTGAATTCAAATAACTAGAATGATGTAAAAGGCATTTTGCATATATACCAAATAAAGGGCAATTTGAGATGATGTTCATAGGGTGTCCAGTGCTGATGGTACCAGCAGGAGAATCCTGTTTAGACATTTGAACACAGTTTGTGTTACTTTTGCCTAGTCTTCTATGATTACTGCTACTGCTGCAAGTTAGATTTTTTTCTAGGTTCCCAGCAGATTTTGGTGCTGCTTGATAATGAAATCCTTTTCACTAATCATTTTTGCTAATATATCCTTCTGTTAAGTTAACAATCATTTTTAATTGCTTACAATCAGTAGACCTATAGATTCATTTAAAAGTGTTTCCCTTTGTCTTCCATAACTTTCATGATTTTTAATTTAAATATTTAGTTTTCAGAAACCAAGCTTGGAATTAAAGCTACAATGACATAGGTTCACAATGATTTTTTCCGTGCAAGTAAATGACAAACAGTGGTGTCCTGCCCTCAGCCTCTTGACTGGACAGATGCACCTATCCACAGATGCTATTGACACTGGCTGTTGATCTCTTGGCTCTTTTCACTCAGCACTCACACACTTACTCCTGCCCTTCATACCAACCCTAGGAGGCATCTAATTTCAAAAGCTGATATGGAGGTATTAAGATCAACTCAAATGCCTCAAGAAGAGAAAACTCATTAGTGTTTCAGGGATCTCAAATCAGGTCCAGGCAAAAATCCAGTGGAGACCATGTCCTTGATCAACTCCTTCCCCTGCTGTCTACTCCTTCCTTCATTCCTCTTTTCCTGAGAACTCTTCCTTAATGAACCAAGTGCACCTGAATCTCCACTCAGCCTGTGCTTCTAGAAAACTAGCCTAAGACAGCAGGTTTAAATCTGAGAGAGTATATTAGTCATGGAGTTTTAAATCTGTAGCAATTACTTGAAACGTCAGTGGTTTAAAAGAATGACCATTTCTTGCTCACTCTAGTTTTATGGTGGTTTGAAAGCATTTAGTATCATCAGGTAATTGTTTAAAGACTGAGGCACCTTCTGGCTTATGGCTCTTCTCTAATTTCTCAGCATCCACTCTACAGTGGGAAAGGCAGTGAGGCTTTCACTAGGGTAGGTTTTATGCACAACATTTAGAAGTGTTGTGTTCTGCATGCAACCTCTACCCCCATATCTTGATACTTAATGCTTTCATTCTCAAATAGTTCAGAAACTATGGGAAATTAGAACACTTTCACCAACATTCCGCTAGATAGAACTCCAACACATGTCCTAGGAAGCTTAGCAAATGTGGTCCAGCTGTGTGTCTAAGTCCAAGAAACTTGCTGGAGGAGACCTCTGCAGCCAAATTAAAGGACAGAAGATGTTGGAAAGCAGAACTGGGAAAGAACAGTACTTGAATGCACCTGTAACCCATAGCTCAGTTATACTGACAAAACAAGACCTCTTTTGAGTAAAATTCCATAAACATTGGAATTTTAATAATTAAATCAGGATACCAGGAGTAAAGTGGGATTGTTCAGGCAAAGACTGTAGAATCAGCCAAGCTGTACCTGGCTCATAGTAAAACAAGAAATGGCTGATTCTTACAATGTAGGTAGTCAAAGTGTTTTACTTTGGTGCACAAGCAACAAAGCTGTGTTGAAACAAATAGGCGAGAGTGTATAATTTTCACTGGTCATAATGCTGCATCTTCTCATAACCAATCAGAATATTCAGAGCTTCTGAAAAGCCCCAGTCCTCATCCCTGCCTGAGAATCTTCCCTATTTTCTCATTCATTTTTCCACAGGGGTTGGAAGCTGCACATTAAACCTTGCTATGTGGTTTTTGCCATTTCCCTTCAGCTTTTTTATCTGAAGAATTAGAGGTATGTATCGTTCTCTGAGGCCCTTCTGGCTTAAACATTCCCTGATTCTAGGAGACAACGAGGCTCAGTTGGAAGAAGTGACAGAACCTCGTTGAGAGCTGGGAATCCAGGAATGGGAAGAAGCAGTCAGTAATCTAACAGGAGTGATTCTGATAGATCAAATTAGAGGTTTGCTCAGGATAAATCAGGTACTGAACTGCTTCTAGCCTGGCTCATTGAGAACCCTGATTTTGAGGAGGAAGATAGTGAGGAGCAGTCTCCTCTCCCCAAGTTCATTTGTTAATCTTTGTCCATAGTGTGACGGTATTTAGAGATGCAGTTCTGGAGAGGTAGATTCCAGGGTGGGTCTTTCCTGATTGCAATTAGTACTCCAGAAGAAGAGAGGACAGTCCATCTCCACCCCTGCACCCTTTGATTCTGTCCCTACCACCCCCATGTGAGTATAAGCAAACACCTGCAGACCTGGAAGAGGACCATCTCAGTACCCAGTGGTGCTGGCACTCTGCTCTTGTACCGCCAGCCTTGAGAACTAGGAGAACTGTCCATTGTTTAAGTCTAGCATATTCTGTTTCAGCAGCCTGAATTGACCAGTACAGAGGCCTTTTAGGCATCCATAGTCTTGGTCAGCTTACTTGTGTGTTTTTATTGCTCTATATAGTGGACATTATGAGGTACCACCCAAATCCCCTCTTCAGGGCCATGTCTCTCACCCGTGGGTTGTCAGGAATTTCAGCTGTTGACTGCTTACTACTGGAGTCTTACCTGGAAATCTCCCACGGCCTCAGGGGACTGTCTTGTTCAAGGTTATGTCTCTTATCTTAGGGGGCAGCTGCAGCAATGACAAACTAAAGCAGGAACAAAGGGTCTATGCCCATGGCCCCCATTGGGATGACTGAGAAGGCCAGGCCAGCCTCAAAGCCCTCCTAGGGTTAGCCAAGCCCTTCACCGTATCTGCACTGGAGGTCGGCCTTTCTCCCTGCCTACCCTAGTTTTCTCACAGGTTGATATCTTCCAAGAGCATGCTCCAGAACCATCTGAGTGCAGCCCTTGTTAAGAGTTGTTTTCAGGGATGTGAGTGAAGCCAATCTGAGACATAAACTCTAAATAAAACATTTGAGTTACAAACTTTTCATTTCAAGGCGAATTCTCCTAACCCACTGCTCCCTAGTGCCCTCTGGCTTGCCCACACATGAGCATCCAGAAAGTTCTGGTGAGAAGTAGCATCAGGGGCTGTAGATGTCCCCATTAGCTTTCTTATCTGCTGCCCTGCTTACATTTTCGCCTCTTTGCCTTCTGCTAATGCTAATTCAAGTGTTTAAAATAGATGCATTTCTATGCGAGGTATGTGGCACATATTATCCTCTTCTGCTCTCACATGGTTTTGGTTTCTCTGCCTGGCTGAAATCTTCTTAATGTTTAAAGAAAAGGGGAGAAAGAAATGATATGTGTGTATTAACATTATATAGAAGATACCTTGTTTTCCTGGCTCTTGGAACTTGGAGCATCAGGCAGACAAAACTTGGAATATGGTCAGGCTTCCCTATCTCCCTCCAGCTGCAGCCTCCACATCCCTCCAACTTATGAATTACCAAGGTGCTTCTGTGGCCATGGGATCCTGTCGTACTCTGAATCCGTGAGCAATTTTTCCGACACACTGCACCATTCTTTAAGGTTCTACAGATCTGGATCCCAACCACAAATAGAGCACCTGCCTTATATTCCAGATTGGTAAAAGCCCCAAACCCACAGGCAGTGTTTTCCCTGGGGAGATGCCCCAACACAGCCATTTAAGTGGTGATGGACAAGATGGTGGTTACTCATCTTGCTGAGAAGAAGGTGGCTGACTCCCAAAGCATGGTGAACCATGCACCCTCATGGTGTGAGAATATAACACAGTCATTCACATACCATTTTCAGTCTTTCATGGTCTGTTGCACAACTGTCAATTCTATGGTTTCAATACTTTTTGTTAAGAGTCTATTTTGGGCATCACATATTTAACTTTTTCATTCAAGGTGCACTTGATGTTACACAAGAGCAGTGTACCTGAAAATGAGCTTATGTGTTGACTTTTCATGTGACCCTGACGTTCCTTGAAACCTCTCTGCTTTCCAGAGAGCTCAGGACATGAAGTTTTGAAACAATACCCATACTTTCTATGCATCTCTCCCTGTGACCTTGACCTGTGTTTCATACCATGTGGCTACTTAAGCACATTGCTTGGACACTTCCTTGCCTGGATGCAAAATGTAATCCTCCAGTTTCTAGGAGAAACACAGCCAGATGAATGTATTGGGAGCATGAACAGTGGAAAGGGAAAGTAGATCCACCAGCATTCTGACTTTAATCTTGTCCCCCCCCCCCCCCCCCGGAGTTTCTGTGTGGCTCATGTCCCTTTCGAAAACTCCTAACTAAAGGCATTATTTGAGCTACTTGCCAGTGCTGTGATTGGGAAGGAAACAGCCTTGCTTCTTCCCTAGGTCCCTGGAATATTGGAAGGCTGTCCTCATGTCTGAGCACTTTATCCACTCATCAGTGACTTCTGGAGCTGTACCGTCAAGTTCTCCTTCCCTGTAAGCACCCTATCAGGCTCCAGAAACCTTTATAAGATAGTGAGCGCAGATGGACTAAATAGTGTGATCCTCTAGGATGAGGTATCTTTAAATTCATGCTTAAACATCCACTGCCTATTAGAATAACTGACCCAAGGTGGCTGGTGACACATTGAGTTGGTTGAATTAATAGCCCTTTTGGAAATACTTCCAAAGAGAATGTCTTCAATGAAAATGGGAGCTCTATTTCAAATGCAATTCTAAGTATATACTTCTGTACTGGGGGACTTTGGTATGCCTTCTAAGATGGAATGGATTTAATCATTCGGGAAACTATAACCTGGACCTTTTCCATAATGTTGGTTGGCCATGGATTTCCCTCTGAAGAAAGAGGGCTTTGTTTGGCAAGAAACAGTGAGGGAAGGGCACCAAACCTCCTCTTGTGTCATAGGCAAAATTGTAGAAGGTAGACTTTGAGCTTTCAGCAGCAAGCTGACATCCTCATTCCTCTTAATACCTAAAAACTGTACTCTGGCTTTTATTTTTATTTTATTTCCAGTGCCAATGCTCCTGGGTCAATATGATAATTTAAAATCTAGTTGAATATATTTGCGTACTGTGCATATTGACTCCATAGAAGCAAAATTAAAAATCAAGATCTGTACACTTTTGCTAGTTCAGGATACTTTTAAAATTTAATTCTCCGTTAAATTCTTTGAAATTGCAGAAAAGATGATCAAATTTAGCAATGGTAAACTGATTCTTGTCAATGTAACTGAAGGATGATCTTTCTTGACCTGGATTATATAATCTACAGTGGCCAGATAATTTTCACTGTCTTTTATCCAGAATACACATACTCAAATGAGATAGTTGAGAGGAGGCACGGTAAGGGAAAATATGAAAATATCTTTATTTCACAGAAACCTAGTAGTCCCTTCATTTATGTATATAGGCAAGCCATTGAAATAGAATGATCAGTACTGGGTCTTTGGCATCAATAAAAAACACCCATATTAATAACACAATGAAATTTCTCCAGGTATCTTCAAATATTGTTTATTTAAATCAGTTTGTTATTAGATTTTCTACTAGCTCTTGTCCAATATGTTAATGAAGAATCAAATATCACATTTAATTTTTATCACATATTAATTTTTTGATTTCTGATTTTCACTGTAATTCAGCTTTTACTCTGTACTTTCATTTTATGTGTTTAAAAGCATTTGCTTGAGGGAGGGTCCATCAGCTCATCAAAAGGTAGTCAGATACAAGGACAAGAAAAGCTAAGAACTTGAAATTCACCTACTCCCAACCTTTCTTTATCCCTGCTGATGTTGTAAATTATCTGCTGGGCAGCTCCTTTGCCCAATATGTCCCATGATTTCTGAAACTCAGCAAAAATTCTGGTGAGGAGGGAGCTCGCTTAGCAGTGCTTGATGCTTTAAAGGGATTATGTATTAGAATAAGGGTGAGATCTTAAAAATAGGTATCATCTAAATTCTTAGCTGATGCATATTCCTTTAAACAAAACAAAAAGCTTTCTTTGGGCACATATAAATCTCACATCTTTAGGACAGGTTCTAAATATAGAACTTCATCAGAAGGACAGAGCTGGTTTAAATTATGTCATCTGCTGACAAAACCTAAACTGAAATTACTCCGTGTTTCCTATGAAATAGATTCCAGCTGTGTTTACTCCTGGCTGGGGCAAAGCTGAGGCTGGGAGCATCAGGGACACTGTGGGAATCGGAGGGGGCCTTGCTCTGCTTAGAGTCGATAGTTAACAAATAGATTTGGATGTGCTGGCTTAATTTGTTAGTGGAGGTTTAATGTGATTATATTCTCAGTTTTTCCAGTCTGAATTCAGTTTTATTACTGCAGTAGTGGCAGTCCAATTTTAATCTAAATAAGATTTGCTAAGGAGGAAAAAGTTGAAATTCTTCCCTTGGATGCCCAAACTGTTTGGAGGGAGAGATGGTTTCTTTTGCGCTGAGGTTTTGGATCCTGTCACCACACTCAAGCCCGCCAGTTGTCAGATCTGGATCCAGTTCCCCTGCAGCGCTGCACCTCTCCTCAGAAACCCACTGTCTCGGTTGCTGAATCATCACAGTGCCGAGGAGCCAAATCCATTGAGAGTCACCCTGTGGGCTCTTGAATATTTACCCAGCATGTTTTAAGAGGCAGACAAAAGCCAAGTATAGGCCTTGGGCACAACTGTTAAGTAGGCAACATCTGCAGCTAGCAGCCCCTAATCTGCTTTTCAAGGTCTCTGCTGCAGCGCTCACTTCTGTCTTCCTCAAGCATTCTGTGTCTGCGTGATGCTGATGCTTTACTGAGTAGCACAGATATGCGCTCACACCGAGCTATTGGGGCAGTGTGCCCTTCATTGTTACCTCCTATTGCCTGCGTATAAGAAGCCAGAATCTTAAAGCCTTAAATTCTTAATGTGAGCTGCCAATGGTAGCTAGCAAGACCTAGGAGCTCTCCTTGCTAGCCCATTTTCTCTCACCTCCATTCCTGATCACAAAGTTCTGCCTATTTCACCCTCTAAACCTCCTTCAAAGCCCCACTGTTCTCTTCACACCATCTTCTAGCTGGCCCAAGTGACCATTGCTTTCCTTCTGGATTTGCTAAGATGGTAGCCACCTGCCACATGGGTATTTACATTTAACTATATCACAAATAAATACAACTTAACACATTAAACACAATTTTCAGTAGTGCCAACCCCATTTTGTGTGCTTAGTATCCACTTGTCATCTACTGTACTGAACAGTGTAGATACAGAACATATTCATTGTCATAGAATGTCCTATTGCAGAGCTGTGCAAATGCTGTGTTGGCTTTTTCAAGGCTCACTGGGCAGCTGCTTTCTAATCCTCCCTCCCCCATCTCTTTAACCTTGCTGCCTGAGTGCTTGTTTCAAAATGAGGGTCAGAGTCCATCAGAGAAGGGGATCTGATTTCTCTTAGGGCACCAAATCTCCAACCTGACTCCAGTTCACCCTTCTCGACTGCTCTCTGCCTCTATCAGTTGGTCTCACGTTCTTGGCTCACTGCTTCCTCAGGCTTCAGTAAATCCTCCATGCTCAAGGTAGCTACAAAATTTGCTTCCTATTGCAGCTCAAACATCACTTCCTCAGGGAAGCTCAATTAATACTTGTTAATGAATGAATAAACCAACATAAACAAAGGCGTTTCCAGAGATTGAATACCAGACACTATCACATCTAGGTGGAATGTTAATTTCAACCACCATGGGAGAAAAGTGATTTCAATAGAGCTAATTTGAACTCGAATCTTTATTAGAAGTAAAGGAAAGTGGCTGGGGGGACATGGAGTAAAGAAGCCTCTCTGCCTCCAGCACTAAGACATCTGATTTCTTGCTCATCTGATGAGAGAGATGCTGTGTAAGTGAGAATTGTAAAGTGCCTCCCAGGATGCACACTGCCTGGTGTGCACAAACTGCATAATCCTCTCCCCTACAGGAACTGTGATTAGGAGAGATTGTAACTCCCGTGATTAGGCTCTGCTACATGGCAAAGGTGAAGAGATTTTACAGATGTGATGAAGATCCCTCATCAGCTGACTTTCAGTTAATCAAAACACGATCATTTAGGGGATGAGATAATCATCCAAACTCTACAGAGGGCTTAGAGGTCAGAAATAGAAGTTAGAGAGAAGTCGGCTCCTCTGTCCTGGAAGGTAGCAAACTTTCATGCTGTGGGGAGGACTAATCATATGGAGAGGAATAATGTGTGATCTTGAGGGCCGACAGCCTCAGTCCTACAGTGTCACAAGGAACTAAACATATCCAAGGATCTGCACCAACGTGGGAGATAATAAGCTCCAGATAAGAACTCCAGATTAGCCAACATCTTGATGTCAGTATTGCGAGACCCTGAGCCGAGGATCCAGCCAAACTTGGTCTTGACTCCTGACCCATAGAAAGTAAGAGATAAGTTGTGATATTCGAGGTGCAAAGCCTGTGTTCATTTTCTTATCAATAGGAAACTAACACAGTGACACTCTAGAGATACTTTATTTTCTGCCCTGGACCCTGCCATTGTTTGAATATTGCTTGTCCCTTTGAAACTCCTATTGGAATTAAATCCTTGTTAGATATTAAGACAGAAGGCTACACTATGGTGTTTAGAGGTGAGTCCTTTGAGAGGTGATTAAGATGAGTTCATTGGGGTGGAGCCCTCATGATTGAATACTGGTGACTATAAGAAGAGGGGCAGAGGATACACACATGTGGGCTCCCTGTCTCTTGCCATGTGATACCTTACAAAACTCAGGACTCTGATTTGGACCAGCACCATGAGCCAAAGTAAACCATTTTCCTTACAACTTAGTGTGTAATACTGTGTTACTAGCAACAGAGAAACAATTAATACAGGCCCTTTGAGAAACTGTAAAATCTATGGAATTCTCAGATTATTATTAAATGCTCAAAATACATAGGGTTACAAGGGAAACCTGTTTTATTGAAATGAGTAAAACAAATATGAAAAATATTATCTAGGGCAGAATAACACAGGTCATGTTAACATTAAGTAATAAGACTTGGTGGTAGATCTAAGGATTATAATAAGATTGAAGAAATGAGTACAAGGCATATTTTGAAATGGCAGCCACTGTAATGCGGTATATAAAATGATTGGCATTTTTTGAATGTCAATGTCACAAAACTGCTAGCATTTTTTATAGTTGGTTGCTTTCATTCATAGCTGAAAAAAGCTAAAATTCTTGGACTTCTAATTTCCATATTCCCTTTTCACTCTGCAGAGAAATCCTCTGTGAGCTCCATCAGATGGAACCACAGACATTGGACGCCTGTTCACACCCTTAGGAGGGCCCGCCCTCCTGTTTATCCCTGACATTTTTCTTTAATTTCATGAATGACTTGATTTGTATGCGTGATTCATGTCATTTTGATTATGAAGAATTAGCCTGAATAGAACACAGCTGTGCCAAGATAAACTTTGTCTAGTTTTTGTTTTTTGTTTTTTGTTTTTTTCTTTACAATACCTGTATTGAAAGTGTTCCCCTAGGAGAAGCCAAAGCTTTTAGACTGGCTAAGCCAGGGATCAGGGATCAGCCCCTTCTTTAGTCTAGACCTGCCTTATCCTGCCCTGTTCTTTTCTGTGGTCCCAGTGTGGGTTGGCAGTGTGTGCTTGTGAAAACCTCTCCACCTCCTACCTTGTGTACTGTCAGAGTTATAAATGAATGTTCTCTACTCTGGGCTGTGCTGTAAATCAATGTGGGTTTTCCAGTCATTTCTTTCTTTTTTTTTTTTTTTTTTTTTGGCAAAAATTACAAGCATGTGGCTTTAAATTTTAAAGAGTATTTAAGAGCTTATGAAATACTACTTCCCTCTGTGGTCTTAACTCTGTTTTTTCCTCTGTTGGTTACCTGCTTAACTTCATATAACATATCTATTGTTTGTTGATTTATTAACTTTACATGAAGTCTGTAAACTCACTGTTATGAAAGATGAGAGTTTAACTCACTTTACTCTCCATTTCCCATGGATGCTTGTTTTATTGCTGTAGTTCTATTGCTTCCCTTTATCATGCCTCTGTTTATATCAACTTTAGCACCACATCTGCCTACTGTAGCTTGCTTCATTTCTGTTTCATTCTGTCAGATATATTTGCCTTCATATTGTCAAACTTAAAATTTTCTACTCTTCAACCACAATTGAATCTTCCATATAGATTAATTTTAAAAGCTGGGAATTAAAGATTTTACTTAACTATAACCATCAAAATATTGTCCTGTAAATGGACAGGTGGTAGCTAGAATTGCAGGTCTAATGTGATGATCTGCTGGATCAGTTGAACAAGAAAATGCCAACCAGGGAGGTCAAACAGCTCTAGTTTTGTGCAACTGATTGAACTTATATATAATTTTTGCTTGTTTTGTGTTAAATGTATGTGGAGGTTTTTTGTCTTATTGCTTTCTTTTTTGTCATGACAAGAGATTAACATATCTTCATCCTCAATTGCAAGGCCTCTCCCCAAACCAGTTAAATCAGAACTTCTCAGGATAGAACTTGAGCAGAGGCTTATTTCAAGTCAAAGTATTATTAAATAAAGATAAAATTGAAACATGTGAGAGAGAAAGGACAGCCTTGATAGGTGCAAATGCTCCTTAAGGTATAGTATTTGATGGCCAGTTCTGTGGCTCACTAGGCTAATCCTTCGCCTGTGGCACTGGCACCCCGGGTTCTAGTCCCTGTTAGGGCGCCGGATTCTGTCCCGGTTGCTCCTCTTCCAGTCCAGCTCTCTGCTGTGGCCCGGGAGTGCAGTGGAAGATGGCCCAAGTGCTTGGGCCCTGCACCCCATGGGAGACCAGGAGGAAGCACCTAGCTCCTGGCTTTGGATCGGCGAAGTGTGCTGGCTGCAACATGTCAGCTGTAGTGGCCACTTGGGGGGTGAACCAACGGAAAAAGGAAGACCCTTCTCTCTGTCTCCCTCTCACTGTCTAACTCTGCCTGTCAAAAAAAATATAGTATTTGCCAGTTCTGGGGTAAGGGGTCCAGTGGATTGTTTGCTTAGGGAAGCACAGCTAAGCCCCTCCATGCAGATACTTTGGGTAGAGCCTTACCTCCAGTGATAGGGGTAGAGCCTGTGACAGAGACCTGGCCTGTGAGCACGATTCTTTATTCCCTTCAAAAGGGGGTGCAGCTGAGAATCCCTGCTCCCATTGCAAGGGTACATTCTTTGGTAATTAATGCTCAGACCCAAAAAAGATAAATGTCACACTTTCTGATTTGTGGTACCTAATATTTAGTACAAAAAAAGTATATGAAAATTGAAATATTGATTGTAGCCCTTGTGTATATTCTTTAATAGTTGTCTTATTACTTTTTATTTCTTGAATTCTTCGTTTAGTGGAGCAATAAGCCTGTGATTAAAAATGTCAAAGAGTAAGGAAGGAGGGAAATACTGTATTCTTAGAATTGTATCTATAAACTACGTGGAATCTGTTCTCTTAATTAAAATACAAAAAATCAATAGTGTTTAGCTTACAGGATCTAAAAACTCAGGGTCCTCCATTTTGACCCAGTGCTCCAATATCCCACTCTTCAGGATATTCCTGGATTTCCTCTACATTTCTTTGGGAAAGAAAAATTCTAGACCCTGGATTCACACCTTCAATTTATAAGTGAACTAATGGGCTTCTTTCCTAAACCCAATTAATTTCTGTTGCTGAGGTAGAGACTTTCCACTGTTTTGATCTGGATATCACTGTCTATTTTGTAAATGATCCCCAGGCTGAAGTGAAACAGAACTGTTAATGCATTTTTGATGAATATTAAAAATTCATGAAAAAATAAAAAGTGTGATAAATATTCAAAAGAGAATGGTTTTAGTTTCCTTGCCTTAAAGTTATTCCCTCTCTGATCGTCTCTCTCTTACCCTACAAAGAACATCATAAAACTTCTGTGTCTTTCTACATTATGGAAAGTCAATTTGATAAGAATGCTTTTATGTCCATAACCTGTCAGAGGTAAATTGAGTAGAAAATTATGCAGTACCCTGGTAAAACCAAATGTGAATATGGAAATTCTCATTAAATGCTCTAAGAAGCTACAGCTGTTTGAGTAAATTCTCCTGATTGCTTTGGCCTGACCTCTTTTTACTGCCCCCTTTCACAGTGTACTGAAATTCCTCAACTGATGTCATCCCACATTATCAATTTCAGACCAGGAGGTTTTTCGAGAATCATTGGCTATGACATTAACTCATTTTCTCCCCATCTTACTCTCCTCTGTTCCCCACCTGCTGACAGCAGCTCTCTGCTCAGTTATGTGGGCAGGGAAGTACAGCAAGGCTCTCCTTCAATAAAGAGGATATCACATTCAGGACATTCATGCAGCTAGTTTTAAATAAATTGAATCAATTTATGCCTATTAGCTGCTTGTCCTTGAACTAAGATAACATGGGATGGCCAGGTGTCACTCAGAGGAGGAATTATGAAGTTGTCAGACCCTGGGTACTCCAAGGCCAATTTTTATAGAAACTTACTTGAGTAGGACTGAGGAAGGGAACTTCTCTTAGTGTAATTAAAATAGTATGTTCAGTACACTGTGCCCTTGGAGAAAAGACTTAGAAAGTTAGAAAATTTGAGTACAATTTTCAATTACACTTTACTTGTATGAATTGAATGAAGTACCCTGAATGAAGTCTGATGCATGAGGTGGAGAAATGGTGCTCATCCCAGATGATTTGGCATGCCCTGTTGCTTTGCACAGGATGCTGTCTCAACAGAATCAGCAAATCAGCTGAATCAATAAGCCTAGTTCTTCTACAGGAGTTACATAAGGGGTAGAAGAGAAACTGTCATAATAAAGATGATCTTAAATTAGGTTGAAGTAGACCATCTCCGAGCTTCCTTCTGATGATGGATTTGTTCTGGTAATATTCTATCCTGTGGCTTTAAATGTGGGCTGAGACTTGATTTATTTAATTCAGATTTTGTCTTTGCAATTGTGGCTCAACACTACTTCAAGTTCCCGTGGCTGCCTGAGCACATGGGATGATCTCATTTTCCTGCCCCTAAGTTTGGCCAGTGAAATATGCACGGATGTGCTGTGTGTGATTTCCAGGCCATGGCACAGGATTGCTGAGGCTTGACTCCTGAGTTCTCTCATAGCCTGGGTTGGTGACAGTGGAGACAAAGAGTTTGACACGGAGGGCCACAGGGTTAATGTAGCCTGAAAGAGTGTTCCAGACTCATGGCCTGTTGAGGATTAGTGAGAAATACAAGGGTTCATGATAAAAATGGAATTGAAAGTTTCATTTTGGTGCTAATAAATTTTAAATTCATAGGGCTGGTGCTGTGGTGTAGTAGGTAAAGCCACAGCCTGCAGTGCCAGCATACCATGCAGGTACCAGTTCAAGTCCCAGCTACTCCACTTTGGAGCCAGCTCTCCACAATGGCCCAAGTATATGGGCCACTGCACCCACATGGGAGACCCAGACGAAGCTCCTGACTTTGGATCTGCCCTGGGTCCAGCCATTGCAGCCATTTGGGGAGTGAACTTGCAGATGGAAAACTTGTCAGTGTCTGTCTGTCTGTCTGTCTCTCTCTCCCCCTCTCCCCCCCCCCTGACTCCCTCCCTCTCCCTCTGCCTCTCTGTAACTCTTTACTTTCAAGTAAATCTTTAAAAACATTTAAATTTATGCACAGTCTTATTGGTGTTAAGATTTATTTACTCCTTTGAAAGGTAGAGTGACAGAAGGAGAGATGGGAGAGAACAATTTTCTGTCCATTGGTTCACTGAGCCACAAGAGCTGGGGCTGGGCCAGGCTGGAAACACCATCTGGTCCTCCCACTTGGGTGGCATAGGTCTAAGTACTTAGGCCATCATCTGCTGCCTTACCAGGCACATTAGCAGGAAGCTGTACTGGAAGCAGAACAGCCAGGACTCGAACCAGTGCTCTAACATGGGTTGCTGGCATTGCTACCAGCAGCCTAACTTGTTGAGCCACAATGCACACCATCATGCATAATTTTTTAAGATTTGATTTGAGAGGTAGAGTTACAGAGGGGAGAGACATAAAAAAAGGTCTTGCATCTACTAGTTCACTCCCCAAATGACCACAACAGCTGGAACTGAGCCGACCTGAAGCCAGGAGCTTCTTCCAGGTCTCCCATGTGGGTGCAGAGGACTTGGGTCATATTCTGCTTTTCCAGGCCATAGCAGAGAGCTGGATCAGAAGAGGAGCATCCAGAACATGAACCGGCACCCATATGGAATGCCAGCGCCACAGGCAGAGGCTTAGCCTACTATACCATAGTGCAGGCCCCCATAATTTTTTTAATACACATTACCATGTGTTTCTTGAATATCTCTTCATATGCATGGCTTTCAATTTGTTTTGCATCAAATAAACTTCTAATTCCAGTTTTCACAAAGCTGTTGAAGTACCATTCTAACTTCCCATTGCACTAAGCCCAAGTAAGCCTAGGGTAAATTTTACTTGGGCATAACCTAGTCTTTCCTTCTTGAAGCAGTCTGCATGTTCGGATTCTAATATACGAGGCCCTTAGGTCTGCTGTTTGTTTATTTTCAGGACATTTGTCTTGGATATTCTTGTTGGAAACTCTGATTTACTATATGAAACAGAATGCCATTTAGAAAGCTGTGAACTTGAGGGTCCAGATGTTGACCTGCTAGCAACAGACAAGTATATGCTTCATGAGTTTCTCTAATTAATGGAGAGGAGCCGTACAATATAATCAGACTCAGACTTGGCACTAGGTCCTCTTGGGATCTCTGCTTGTAATTGTTGAAAGTAAAGAATGCCTCATTTAATTGGCATTTATTAATTGCTCTTGGATACTCATACTGGCTCACTTTGACAGATAGGAGCTTACAGGGATAAGCTTGATATGCATGTTTAATTCAAAGAAGATCTGAGTGTGGTATATGAGCCTAGGGATCTCTCTCCTTTTAGGAATACTGAGTCTCCAAAAGTTGAACATCAAGTCTATTCTGTGTAAGTGCAAATGGATACCACTTACCTGAATGGGGTAAAGCTATATATCTTTGATTTGTTTCATGTCTTGTTATCTACCTATGAGGCTTCCTAACATCACCAAAAGGAGTCGATTGTTTCAATAGTCAGTATTCTTTTCTGTTCCTTACAAAGTGAAAATACATTGAATAATGCAGCCTACTGTCCTAGGAATGGAAATTTGAAATTAAAAAATTTCCAGAGCTGGTTCTACAGCTCACTTGGCTAATCCTCCATGTGCGGTGCCAGCACCCCGGATTCTAGTCCTTGTTGGGGCACCGGATTATGTCCCGGTTGCTCCTCTTCCAGTCCAGCTCTCTGCTGTGGCTCAGGAAGGCAGTGGAGGATGGCCCAAGTGCTTGGGCCCTGCACCTGCATGGGAGACCAGGAGGAAGCACCTGGCTCCTGGCTTCGGATCAGTGCAGCGCGCCGGCTGTTGCGGCCATTTGGGGGGTGAACCAACGGAAAAGGAAGACCTTTCTCTCTGTCTCTCACTGTCTGACTCTGTCAAAAAAAATTTTCCACAAATTATTATGTGGGAAAAGTTCAGAGAAGGGTATCTGTTTTCTTGGATTTTGCATATGCTTCATAAAATGCTTCGTTAGAATAAAGAGCTTGCCAAATGTGGTTAGAGTGTACCAGCCCCTCCTCCATAGAGAAGCTTTATCATGTTCTTCTCCCATGGCAAAAAGTTCCTTTTTTCCTTTGAAGTGGACTCATTCACCTAAAGCTCCATATTTTTGAAGTAAGTATATTATGAAGTGGCAAGGAGCATATAGCTAAAATACTTGCCAATGCATCATGAAGGCTAAAAGAGTAAATTACATAAATGAATCTTCCATCAGCACTATTGATGGTAAATAGGAAAACGTCTGAGCTGGGGGCTCCTGCTCACACTAATTCTTATGAACTTACAAAGAAGGGTGAGAACACTCACTACTCTTGCATCCCATTCTTTAAAACTCTGGAATGATCACCAGACTCAGAGAATCACAGATTGCTCCTAACTTGTATCCTGTTTAAAACAACTATTGAAATGCCTCAGTCTGGTCTATTAATGCTCCTCTGTGGATATTCCTTCTGACTGAGGCATGTGGGTATCTTCATATGTCTCCTGATCTTTGCATCCTTCTAAATTATTTGCCTGGAGACCATTGACTTGAGCTTTTCATTCATAGCATGGGAAGCTCTCTTGGGGTAGTTGGTCCCTCTTTACCCTACTAAGGATCTATGTACAATATAATTATTAGGTTTGAATTATTATTTTAAGTCAAAATGTTTAAATATCAAACATCAACCTTATGTGTTATGGCTAGCAACTAAAGGGCAATTTAAAGGGCTATCAAATACGTGTCCAGTGATCTTTTGCCATTTCATTTTCTGTTTACCTACAAAGAAAATCAGAAAGACTATCATGAAGAAGTATATAGAAGTGGCATGATATATGTTTTTATATCACTCCATCTTGATCCTATGCCAAGCCAAGGGTAATGAGAAAAGCAAAGGAGAGGGAGAAATGATGGTCTACACTCGAGATCCAGCCACCCTCAGAGAATCATCTTTGTTTTGATGAGTATCTACCTCCTATTAAAATGAGGAT
This sequence comes from Oryctolagus cuniculus, assembly GCF_964237555.1. NCBI lineage: Eukaryota > Metazoa > Chordata > Mammalia > Lagomorpha > Leporidae > Oryctolagus > Oryctolagus cuniculus. The sequence continues at coordinate 37,414,518 of NC_091442.1, forward strand.
AATAATTCCTATTTTAGAAGGGTTTTTGGGATAAAATTGAATAACATATTTTATTCTCCACATATTGAAGAAACAAGATGCAGCTATAACACCTGTAAAAGCACTTGTGAAGTAACTGTAAACCTATCCTTCCTCCCTGACATCACCCACCAAAACCAGTACAAAACACAGAAGTGACCATCACAAAACCTCAGAGGCCTTCAAGTCTCCTATAACCAAATATGAAGAGGAGAACAAATTGAGGGAAACGAAAAACTAGAATACCTACATTTCCTCATTACCTACTCTGATAGAAACACTTTTTTTGCTTATTAAAAGCCCAAACTCCTTTACCATGTGGAAAAGAGAACATTATCCCATGGTAGAGAAGAGGGGCTGAAACTGACAGAGGAAATGCAATTTGCCCCACAAGGAAGAATGTCAGTGGCAATAGATAAACCCACAATCAAGGTTGACTGATCCCAAAATTGTGTTTCCAACACAAGATACAATACAGCCTGTAGTCATTCTTTGGATTTTATGGGGATCGGGACAGCAAAGGGTCCCCGGGTGGAGCAGGAACTCAGCTGTCCACAGTTCCTCTGACAACACATCCTACTCTTCTGTGAGCCTTTCTCTAGCACATGAATGAAGCTGTAGCCCTGATGGTCCCAAGGGAAGCAATGTGGACGAATGGAGTGGGAATAGCATCTATTTAAGCTTTGTCACAGTTCTACCCACCTGCCTAAATGGATTGTTATGGGGAGAGACCCTGACATCTAGGGAGCATTGAACTAAAAGTTTATTTTGAGCAAAACATTTTGAAATCCATGTTTACAAGGTGTCTACAAAAGATTAATTGAAAGATGCTAATTATGAAAAAGCTTATGCATAGATTTCCATTTTTATGTGTGTCAAAGTCTAATTCCATGTTACATGAACTTTTTTGAAGTATCCTTGTACACTCCTTGAGATACAACATATACAAATGCCCCCCAAGAATTTCATCAGGGGGCAAGTATAGTTTTCGAAGACAGCTCTGACACAATATTTTTAAGATATTGGATATTTGAAAATGGGAAGATTATATCTACTTTGTAAAATTGTTCTTACTTAGAAGTTCCCCTCCTCCCTCAATTTACTGTAAACTCAAAAGAGTTGATGCCTCATTAAATGCTGTATTTAGATATCAACATGTTAGAAATTAAAACAGAAGCATCTAAATTTATTTTAAAAATATATCTACTCTAAGATAAATAACATACAACAAGAAGTATACATTGCAAAAACGGTTTTGTTTTACAACTTTGCAGATCTCTTTAATATCTGGCATATTGTCATTTTCTTTAACTTTAAAATCCCTGGGAAGAGCTTCTTAGACAGGAAAAGGTTTATTTTGTCTTACATTTTGGAGGGTGATAGTTCAAGATCACGTGGCCCCATTAGCCTGGTGTCTGCTGAATGTTGGCAATAGCAGAGTAAGTGCGGAACCATTACATGTTGAACTGAAACCACAGTCACATGGAGCACACTTGGCTTTGGTAACCAAGTGTCTTCTGAGAACTACCTTCTGAGGACAAGACCCCTGTGACCTAAAGACTTCCCACCAGACCCATCTACCAGAGGCCTTTATTAGATCAAATCTGCATCCTTAGTCCATCGACTATCAATAGAAGACTTTGGGAGTTAAGTGGCTACATGCCTTTGGGAAACCAAGTCCTGTTCAGTCTGTAATATCTGGCTTCATGTAAAATAGCTGTTTTATCTCCTTCTGCATAAAATTTGTTGCATCTAATTCATTGTTTTGAAGTGTGTTTTTTTTTTTTAAAAAAAGTTCACAAGGATTTATCGTTAGGGAAGGGCAATCATCACTGAGCCCTGAAAGGTGGTTCCTGAGATCAAGATCTGGAATTTGAGAAGAGTTGATTGAAAGATTGGAAAGAGTGAATGAATATAAAGTATTAACAAAAACTTTGGAACACAAGGAGCAAATGTTTACTAAATGGTGTGAGAACGTGTGATCCCAGCGTTCAGTGTATCTATATACTTGTGGCCTTAAGAAATGTGCCCATCTAAACACATTGCTTATGGTTTGGCCTCCAATGACATTGGTGGAGGGGAGGGATGTGTTCCTAAAATATGATGTAAAAGCAATTAACAACCTTGAAACTGAAATACATGTTGTAAATAAAATGCTGTCTATACAGAAAAAAAAAATGCCTGAAAGAATCTGTATACCACAATGAAATTAGTGTTTGCCAAGCAAGAGAATGAAACGATGCAGAAGCATGCACCACAGCACATGCAAGCATTCACATGTACAAAGATTTGAATTCCCTTGACCTCACTAAAATCAGCCTATCTACACCACTTTGCAAACTATTTTAACAATAATTCATAGAGTAACTAAACTAATAAAAAGACCAAAGCTTAACATACCAAAGACCAGGGGCCAAAGTTGTGCTGTTGTCATTAAAGCTGCCACTTGCAGCATTGTATCCCAGTGCCAGTTCAAGTCCCAGCTCCTCTGCTTCTGATCCAGCTTCCTGCTCTGTGCCTTGGAAGCAAGCAGGTGATGGTCCAAGTACTTGATCTCTTGCACCCATGTGGAAGGCCTGGTGGACTCCATGGCTCTCCACTTCAGTCTGACCCGGCCGTGGATGTTACAGCCATTTGGGAAGTAAGACAGCTAATGGAAGACATCTCTCTGTGTGTTTCTCTCTTGCCTCTGTGTGTGTATGTCTTCCTCTGTCTGTTCTGTCTTCCAAATAAGTCATAAATAATACAAAAGACCAAAAACTAATGCACAACAGATAACTTGCAGTTCTTGTGTAAGTTTTGATTCTACAGATATAGTTAGCTAATATCTTTGCATATTCTCTAATCTTCACTAAGTTTTAGAAATAATTTAACATTGTAGGGCTGGTAAACCAAATACCTGAGTCATATGAGAATGAATAACCAAATGTAAAGTTGGTAACTTCTGTAAGTGTTCTTAATATAAACAAACTTCCATTAAGTTAATGTTAGCTTGATTTTTTAAATTCAGAACAATTATTCATAATGTCTATATGCCCTGTAGTTTTGATAACATTAAGTTTTAAGTTCAGGTTTCTATTTTCTTTTTAAATTTAGCTTCATTGAGAAATGATTCATAAACTATGAAATTACCTAAAATGTATAATTCAGTGTTTCAAGTAAATTAAAAGTTGTTATTGTCACAACGATATGAGGTACGGAGTCCTTGATCTTGTTTCCAGACATATATATCATTACACCCATTTTAACAATGTCTAATGAGAAATTCAGAGCAGCAAGGATTTAATTTTCCTCAGGAAGAAACCTTGCAATGATTTACGTTAAGATTCTTTGCAGCTAAATTGATGGATGATATCAAGCTTAATATATTGATAAAATTTTATTTTGGATTTAAAAGCTGTGAAGCTTATTTTTAATAACACAGTAATTGAGTTAAAATTAAGTTAATTAAAAACTCCTCTTTGAGGCAAGCACATTTAAAAACGATGAACAGAGAAGCAGAACTTCATTAGCTTTAAGGAAAGCTTAATTTATTTTTATCCTATTTTTCATTTTGTATGTCATGATTTTTCAAACACTTTTAATGCCTTAAACTCTTTTCTTTTGTTTATATGTTTACAAGCAGTCTAGTTTTTTATTCAAAGTATTTATGCATGATAATATTTCAAAATATGCATAGAAATTGAGTAAGAGAGGTTTAATTTGGTGCAGAAATTTTAAAATCCATATATAGTTCTCATGTTACCTACCTCCCACTAACTTTTTGAAGTCACCTGCTATGTGTGAATTCCACCATTTGTTACACCAAAGTAAACTTGCCCTTTAATTCCATTTCTCCATGAACTTTCTAAAGTTACTTCATATGTATCAAAATTCAGGGAATTATCTTACAATGTCCATTAAATGGACGATTCAGTTTCTCTCTGGGGTTCTTTGTTGACTTGGGAGTAGCTCCATGGGCTCCTTGGACTCTACACTGGGTTCAGGAGGCTGCTGTTGTCTTTCTTAGCATGAGCTGCCTTCACAGACTTACAATTCCATCTACCCTTGAATTTGTTACACCTGCTCCCCAGCCTCACCTGGGCTTACATCCCTGCTCATCCTACCTCACCTTGACCCTGCATGATCCAAGTCACACTACTATAAGTGTCTGAGAGAGTTAGCACCCTGGTTTAAGAGGAAAGTTAACTTTTTTGTGAAAAATAGAATGAAAAGATTTTCTTTTAGTGCAAAAAGGCTTTGATTCCATGCATAGTGTTTTTTTTCTAATCACATTATGAACTGCTTTTGAAGGCCATTTGCATTTTCAAAGAAGCAACAGTCTTCATGACAAGCAGTGACTGCCTGAAAATAGTAGGAGGTATTTTGCCTGAATTCACACAACAAGAATGCCAGAAACTATACTGTAGCCCATTCTGAGCCACTTCACCAGGATCTAGAGAATAGCTTGAGGAGCATTTGAATGAGAGTGCTGATTGTGACCACGTAAATTTGGTAGAGTATCATTGGCAATCACAGGTCTGTATATGTTTGCCTTGGTCTCACCTTTTAATTTTGAATGGTATTTGGCAAAATGCCTGAGTTAGCAAATAAGTCATCTGCTTCCACCAGGAAGACCTGGCAGTGCAGAGGAACTTGGGTTTCTGCCATCCCATTACATTTATTTAAGGCACCCCAAAGTAATTTAACATGGACTGTGTTGTGGAGTATAGGATCCTACTAGTTTGATAATTGACTATGGGTCTGGTGGTGGTGTTTGCTGTAACAAAATCAGACACCATTTCAATAAGTATTTTTTCCATTTTTGAGAAGCATCATATGTGACACCCTTCAGAAGTGATCTGTGACCTACTCATTTCTGATTTGTGCCTCTAGCTGGGGTTCCATACCCCACCCCCACCACAGATGGCCTTGGCACTATCATTACCCATGAGAAAAGATATTACTGCAACCAAGGCTTCACACTCCAATCCCTTCTGGTTATTCACAACATGAAGGTTTGTACAACTTTGATTATTTGGCACTGGTATGCAAACCTAGAAGCAACAACAAAAGCAATACTTGTGATAAAATAGTGGAGGAAAGACATTTTCATCTTTCTCTATTTCATATAGAAAATATTGATGGATGAAGAGAGTTCCAAGAGTATATTTTTAAATTATTTTAAAATAGTGTTTACAAACTTAATGTATTCATTTTACATTGGCTTTTCTCTTAATAACATTTGAAGGGTATCTGAGTACACATTCCCACATATTGCTGTCCAAGACACCAGGGACAGTCGTTTGTTATCCAACATGTATTTGAGTGTCAACTCTGCTCTGGGTGCTGAGAAATTGAATAGTGAGCAGTACCTCTGAGGTTTAATATTGGTGTGGTCAGAAATAAATGAAAAACACTTATATCCATTGAGTCATGCCACACATGGCTACAATAGCCAGATCTGTGCCAATCTGAAGCCAAGAACCAGAAACTACAACCTGGTCTCCCACATGGGCAGCAGGGGCCAAGTACTTGGGCCATCCTCTGCAGCCTTTCCAGACACATTAGCAAGGAGCTAAATTCGAAGCAGAGCAGCCAGGAATAGAGTATGGAATGCAGCATTGCAAGGAGCAGTTTAACCAGTTGGACCACAGCATTGGCCCCATATTGTTTGCTTTTAATCATAAGTGACTTTCTAGTCTGAAAGTTAAGAAAAAGTCATTTTCAATGTGTTTATAAATGGAATGTCCCAATTCTGGAATCACTGCTATTTTATCTATCCCCTACTTTGATTTCTTTGCTCTCCTGATATTATTTTCCCCTCCCACAGACAATAGCTAGCAAGGAAATTACCAAAAATTTCCTATTTATATATTTTTCTTCTCTGGAAAATGTTCTCTAGGCATATCCTCAATTGGAAGCTCATTCTGTACACACTGTACTTTGTACTTTCCATGATAATTCAGTTCTTACTAAAAGCGATCAAAGGAAAAGTTGTTAATCAGAGAAACATTGAAAGTCACATTTTCATTGATCTTGTTAACACTCTAGTCACCATGGTAGGCTGAATGGTGATCACCCCTAGAGATAACTTCACATCCAAAACCCAGGAACCTGTGGCTGAAGTTACTTGGAAAAAAAGGAAATATTTATGTAACTATAATTAAAGATCTTAGGGTGAAGTCACTTTAGATTATCCACGTGTACCCTGAATCCAACGGCAAGTGGTCATGTAAGAAGCACACAGAAGGGGAAGAGGTAGAGGCTGGAGTGATGCAGCCACCAGAAGCTGGAAGAAACAGGGATCAGATTCCCTGCTAGAACGTTCACTAATACCTTAATTTTGGATTTCTGGATTGCAGAGCAATGGGAGAGTAAATTTCTGTTGTCCTAAACCACTGAGCTTGTACTACTTTGTCATAATTGCCCTGGGAAACGAATACAGACCTTGCCAGGTGCAGATTCCGTAAAGGGCCCAAGCAGTACCTACCCTGGTGCGTGTGTGTCTTCTATACAGAAAGGGTGATTCGGTTAAATCTGAGAATGAAGCTGACTGAATTATAGAAGTATCTATAATGGAAATATCCCTGTTTCTAATATCCATGTGATTTATCAAGTCAGATCAAACACAGCTGTCTTTTTTTCTTTTTAGAAAATCTGACATTTTGGGGGAGTTGTTCAGTCACGTGACAATCATAATCAAACAGTAGACCTGGAAACCAAATGAGGTCAATGTACATCTGGTTTTCCTGCAGATATTTCCCTCTTCCTCACAGACTTGTCCTAATAGCTATAAAATTATTTGTCGTCTCGGTGCTTAGGCCAACTCAGACCGTTTCATCAGGGCAAAGATACTGGGTGGATTAGCAGTTCCCTTCCTGCTGAAACTAAAGCAGCCTTGGAACTCTTTTGCATCTGAGGCATCATAAATTTCCTGCATTGCCAGAGAACAGCACAGGCCAGCTGCAGAGAGTAGTTGTTTATTTCCCAAAATACTGATGAAAGGCTGTTGTCTCATGGTAATTCAGCTTCAAATTTGCCAGAGAAAAGATTCCTCCTCACCCTTCTGTAATAAAACAGCACTGCTTGGAAGACGCAAAGACACTAAAACATTCCTAAAGGTGCAGATGCTCTAGCGTGAAAACAAACCAGGCCAAGCCAGCAACACTGAATTGCAAGATGCTGTTTGGTCTTGCCCTCCCCTCTCTGACTGCCTTGTCCTAGATGGAAAACTTAATTAATGGTGGCATCCTGCTGACTGCTGAAGAAAATCACACTATAGGTATAGGGTTCCTCCTCCTTCCATCATTCCTTCTTGAGGAAGATCCGGTTTCACTCTGGGCTCTTTATGACTCCCTGGCTTTTCTAGGGTTGATAAGAGCAATGGCTGTGAGAGCAGATGTGTGATGTTACCTTTGGAGGCATAGAATCTAGATATGTCCTGTTTGCCAGGCTCCAAGGGAGGGCGATAGCGAATTAGGATGTTTCTAGTTAATAGAAGCTTTCACTGCAGCTTAATGCAATTGATTTCAAATACAGATTATAATTCAAACCTTTAGAATCTGATGTTGAAAATAGTACAGATGAGGGTGGGCCTTTGACCTAGCAGGGAAGTCGCCAATTGAGATACTCACGTGTTCTACTGGACTGAGTTCACATCCTGGCTCTGCTACCTATTCTAGCTCCCTACCGGTGCACACCTTTGGATGCTGCAAGTGACAGTTCAAGTAGTTGGGTCTCTGCCACCATTGTGAATTGCTAAGTCTTTATTTTACCCCCTGGCCTGAAGTTGTTACATTTGGAGAAAGAAGCAGTAGACTGGATGAGAGCTCTTTACTTCTAAAATGAATAATTCTAAAAATCCAAGGACTAACACTTTTCTCACATCCTGATGTCCTGGTCTTAATGGAGAGAAAGCCTCCTTAAAGCTACTGCAACTAGACTCTGGCCACCAGCAGATCTGAGAGATTTGGAAATTGAATATAAGTGTTACATTCTCTTAGCAGAGCCAATGTAGAAAGCATAACAATGTTGAAGAAGAAGTCATGCACTCTAACTTTTTTTAAAATTCATCCTGACTGAATAGTCTACCTGTGTGCTATGAAAGATACAGAAAATAGAATAAAATTTCCGTCTCCCACTGGAGAACAACAGGTATGCTGCCTTAAAGTTAGAAATAAAAAGCAATCACAACATAGTACCTAATTCATTATCTAATGACTAAAGATAGAAGTTGTTTGTGGGTGAGAAAGATGTGACAGGATGACTTGGTGAAGTGGGGTGAACTTGGGCATTATTTCAGACAGTCTGAGTTCAAGCCTCCCTCCCCCTTTTTTTTTTTTGCCTCTTACTAGCTATGGAATTGTGGCTAGTTGGTTAACAACAATTATGAACCTCTATATAGTCAAGATGTCTGTCATAGTTTTTTATTTAAATTTTATTAATGAAAAAATTAACATATATATAGACTAGTGAAAAAACTAACAGATATAAATATATATATATATATATATATGGCACCTTGTGATGTTTTCTTATATGCATACATTGAGTAACATCCAACCAGGGTTTATCCTTTCAAACCTTTAACATTTTATATTGAAAATATCCAAATATACTATCTTCTAGATGTTTTTTAAATACAGTAAATTAACATAATCTTCACCCTGCTGTACCATAAAATCCCTGAATTTCTTATTCCTAACTGGCTGTAAATCAGTACCTGTCAATCAATCCTTGCCAACCTTCTGTCCTATCTCCCTCCCCAGTCCCTAGTAACCGTGATATATTTTAGCCTCTGTGATCATCCATATTTTTAGACTTCACATGTGAGTTAGATTATGTTGTTTGTCTTTCTATGGTTGGCTTATTTTCCTTAATACAATGACCTCCAGTTGCATCCATGCTGTTGGACATGACGTGATATCTTTTTTATTGTTGAGATATATTCTGTTATCTACATATACTCTATTTCCTTTATCTACTCTTCAGTAGATGAACATCCATTTTCTGGATATTAAGCCTTTGTCAGATACATTGCTTACAGGTGTCTCACCCCATTTTGTAAGTTGTCTCTTTGCTAACTGTTTTCTTTGATATACAAATGTTCTTTATTTTTTTTTAAGATTTTATTTATTTGAGATGTAGAGTTGCAGAGAAAGGGAGACAGAAAGGTCTTCCATCTACTAGTTCACTCCCAGAAAGCCGTGACGGCTGGAGCTGAGCCGATCCGGAGCCAGGAGCTACTTCTGGCTTTCCCATGCTGGTGCAGGGGCCCAAGGACTTGGGCTATTTTCTACTGCTTTCCCAGGTCATAGCAGAGAGTTGGATGGGAAGAGGAGCAGCTGGGACTAGAACCAGTGCCCAAATGGGATTCTGGCACCATAGGCGGAGGCTTACCACACTATGCCAGAGCACCAGCCCCACACATATTCTTTAGTTTGAACTTCTATTTCTCTATTTTTGCTTTTATTTCTGATCTAGAAAAGATCTAATCTAGAGAATTCTTGTTCATTCCAGTGTCCTGGTGGTTTTTTTTTTTTTTTTTTTTTTTTTTTTTTTTTTTTGCCAATGTTTTCTAGTAGTCTTAGTTCTCACATTTGAGGTCTTTAATCCATTTAGAGATATTTATAAATGGTTATAGACAAGGGCCTAGTTTCATATTCTCTGTGTGCGCGCATGCACGCACACATACTGGAATAGTCAGGGAGCTTTTACACATTTTATTGTGGTTTACATTGTTTTTCAAATTCCAAACAGAAGCTAAATACAACTGAAAATTGGTAAGCATTGATTTTATCTAAAGGAGTATGATCATTCAGATTTACTCCAATAAAACTATGCAATCCTTAAGTAAACCGTTTCTTTATTTAAAAGGAAAACTATGTAGTTGTCTTTCCTTGTATTCATTGCACATAATTACTTCCTTTTTTAGAACTTTGACACTCAATGGTTATTTCTTATAATTTAAGATCCCAACTTTTATAACTTTTTTCTATTCCAAAGTCCTTTCTGCTTGTGTACATACATTTTTCCCAGAAACATTTACTAAAAAGACTTTTTATTCCCAACGTTTGCTTTTAGCACCTTTGTCAAAATCGCTTGTCTATAGATGTGTGAGTTTACTTCTAGGGTCTCCACTCTTCATTGGCCTATGGATCTGCTTTTATGTGAACACCATGCTATTTTAATTACTGAAGCTTCATAATATAATTTAAGATAAGGTAGCACAAAGCCTCCTGCTCCCCTTCCCCCCCCCCCCCCCCCCGAGATCACTTTGGCTACTCAGAATTTTCTGTGATTCCATACTACATTTTAATATTTTACTTCTAGTTCTGTGAAAAATAGCATTGGGACTTTGCTAGAGATCACACTGAATCTGTAGTTTCTTTCACCATTGATTTATTGTTTGCATTGTAGAGTTCTTTCATCTCTTTGGTTAAATTTATTTTCAAGTGTTTTTTTTTTTTTTTTTTTTTTTTTTTTTTTTTTTTTTGTAGTTACTAGAAATGGGATTGCTTTGTCAGATGACTCACTACTGGTCTATAACAATGCTACTGATTTTTGTATACTGACTTTGTATGCTGCAGCTTTGCTGAATTGTTTATTCTACAAGCTTTTTGGTGGTATCTGGGTTTGTCTGTAAATAAGATCATGCTATCTGTAAACAGTGACAGTTTGACTCCCCCCCTTTCCAATTTGGATTCCTTTATTTTTTTCTTTCCTAAATGATCTAACTATAACCTTTTAATACTATGTTGAATAAAAGTGGTGAGAGTGGGCATCCTTGTTCCAAAGTTAGAGGGAAAGCCTTTATCTTTTCCCCATTGAACATGATGCTATCTCTTGCTATTTTCCTACTGTACCTAATTTGGTCAGTTTTTATAATGAATGGATGTTGTATTTTACCAAATGCCTTTTCTGCATCTATTGAGATGACCCCATGATTTTGTCCTTCATTCTGTTGATATGGTTTAACACATTTGTTGACTTGTGTATGTCCTAGATTCTCAAGGTATTTGGAAAAAATAGATGAAAAATTGGTAACATCTCATGAAATAGGTGCTCAAATGCCTTTGTATCTTCTTTCTTAATCTTTACCTCTATGGACTACAATTTTCTAAGAGGGAGGACTGAAGTGTTTGATCATATTCTTGATGTATTATTTGAAACTGACTTGTTTTAGAGTCCCTAGGAGAACATTTTTGACAATAGCAGATGTGGTGAGTGGGAAACTTCTCTTTAATGAGACAGTGGTAATTAGGGGGCTCTGATCATCCAACAAGATTACCAAGTGTCTGAATGAACATATCTGGTGATATTCATCACTGAACTCTAAATTCAGGCCAATAAAAATAGTTTTGCATGGAAAATCCCCTCTTCAAATCCAGATTTTAAAATTCTATTCATAATTATAGCATGCAGACTTTGAATTGGATTTGAGTGGCTTAGAATAAACCTAATGTTAAAATTAGAAATTAAAGCTGACAGGGACCAAAAAAAAAAAAAAAAAGCCAGCAAATATAGCTGCCTTTTTGGTTGATCTGTTTGTTAATTGTGGTAGTGCATTAAATTAGCTCTAAGCTTCCTGGCACCCAAGGGAACAATGTAAACACATCAGATTATGTAATTTTCACTGACTAATAAAAACAACACAGGGAATCTTTCTGGAGATTTAGTTCTAAGATTTAAAAAATATTTCCATAAAAGGATAAGAATAAATGTACAATTTGCATTCAAAATTGTATTTCTTCTTTGTCTCATAGATTTAGCTTCCAGCTCTGTTATTAGTTGTTGGAGGTGAAATGGAAAAATATAAACCTGATGAATATGACCTTTAGGATATATTATTCAGGCAGAGACGTGGAACATACAGATTATATTTATCTCAATTAAGAAATATCAAACAGCATTAACATCTGTATGATAGATTGGAGATAAAACAAGGGGAATCTGTCTAGAGTGCTATTTAGTGAGAGCTTTATAAAAGCATCAGATATAAGCAATAATGGAAGTCCAGAGATTGATATGAGGCCATGGACATTGACTTAGACTCTACACCTAAGTTTGACAGAATGGATAGGAGACCGTGGTGGATATACAGTAAAAAAAAAAAAAAAAAAAGCCACGTCATAGAGGCCAGTGTTAGATAGATCTTCCCCAATCCAGGCAGGGATTTTCTTTGTCATTGTTTTCTTGGAGAGGAAAAGAGAAAGCCTTGGAAAAGACTGGTTGATGCTTTAGTTCATATGAGTTCATATGCTAAGATTGCATTCTATTATGTAAATATTTTTTCATTTTAATCAGTAGATATACTATCTTAGCAAAGTCATGAGATGGTCAATTTTACAGATATATATTATATATAACTATATAATCTTTAGTATTAAAACTTATGTATTGCTTATTTCTGGAAATTTGTATTTAATGTTTTCAGACTACAGTTGACTATGGGTAACTGAAACCCTGAAAAGCCAAACTATGGGAAGGGAAGGAGTATTGTACTTGAGGGTACTGGAGGTCAGGGACTGTGGTCAAGGGTATGGTGAGAAACTAGAGTGAAGGTGTTCTGTAGCCTGGGTAAATGGAAAAGGATGTATCTATTAGGAGTACCAAGCACATGATAATCCTGTCTGTGAACAGGATTCAGTCTTGTCTGAGGCTAAAATCTGCCATTACATGGGGATTTAGTAGTTTAGGTTGTGAAGATTGGAAAAATGCAGGTCGATAGGTTAACCATTGTACACATCTCCAGGGAGCCTCACAAACCACTTGCAACTGAGGGGGGGGGGGGGACATAGAAATTCGTGTTAACAGGTGATAAGGAGAAATAAATTGTTTATATACCATCTGTCAGCTAAGACCCTTACTTACCCATACTCAGAAAGGAAAGGGCTTTGAGGCAGTGAGGAGAAAGATCAGAGAGCAGAACCAGGATAGAGGAGATTTAAAAAAAAATTTTTCTTAGTAAAAGCAAGCAATACTTTTTTGTTAAACAATTTTAGAAGTTTTTGTCCTTCTAACTGCAGTAACTATAAATACACATTTTAAAATCTAATTCTAGGAGGAGAGAGTGAATATAGCACATCTTGCCTTTAAATCTAAAATCCACTTGAAATTTTGTTAATAAAATCAGTAAAAGTTCTTCACTAGACTTATCAGGTCTTCTTGATAAGTCCGCTTTGAACTCAAGCTTTAAATGCAGAAAAATTTTAGAAATTCAAAACTGGAAAATTTAACATAATGACCCTCAATCCAATTGTTGCCCAGCTTCAACAATTAATAACTCATTGCTATTCCCCTACCATAACTAACCCATACCCCTGCATATTCTCTCCCATTTCAGGTAGCTTTTAAATAAATGTGCTATTGTGTACTTTTCTTTTAAATATTTCAGATAATGATGTTTTAAAACATATTTGTAATACCATTATCGCACCTAAAGTTATAATAATATTTTCTTAATATTAGCCAACATCAGAGTTTTTTTTTTTTCTTGATTGCTTAATCTATTTAAAATATTTCTTCAAACCGATACCCATAGTTGGCCCTCCCATCCCATTGTGGTGTTACAAGTCTTTGAAATTCCTATGTTGAAGAAGCTGTGTTTGACCTATAAGAGCACTTCTGAATAACATATTGACAACTGTATACACATGGTGTCTTTAACATGTTCCTCTGTCTTTTGGCAGTAACTTCAGCATTTTAGTTTCATCTGGAGCTTTAAACATATTAGCATTTCATATTTTGGACAAAAATACTTAAGAGGTGATATTTCTTCATGCAGAGTCCAAAATAGGATTTTTTGTTAACTTAAACAATATTTGATCCTTTGATTTATACTAGATCATAAAATTATATTCAAATTTTATAATATAGCCTTCATTTACTGGAATAATTCTTTCTTTTTAAAGATTTACTTGAAAGGCAGAGATAACAAAAAGAGGGAGAGACAAAGATCTTCCATCTGCTGGATCACTCTCTAAATGGCCAAAATGGACAGAAGAACTGAGCCAGGCTAAAACCAGGAGCTTCATCCAGGTTTCCCACATACGTGGTAGGAGCCCAAGCCCTTGAGCCATCTTCCACTATTTTCCCAGGCATGGTATCAGGGAGCTGGATAGGAAGTGGAACAGCTGGAATTCAAACTGGCATACATATGGGATGCTGGCATCACAGGTGGCTGCTTAAGCCACTATGCCATGATTCTGGCCCCTAGAATAATTCTTAATGAACAAACTTTCTTAGCAACTATATCTTACTGTATAATGCACTTTCTTTTTTTTTTTTTTTTAACTTTTATTTAATGCATATAAATTTCCAAAGTACGACTTATGGATTACAATGGCTTTCCCCACATACCGTCCCTCCCACCCACAACCCTCCCCTTTCCCACTCCCTCTCCCCTTCCATTCACATCAAGATTCATTTTCGATTATCTTAATATACAGAAGATCAGCTTAGTATACCTTAAGTATGGATTTCAACAGTTTGTTCCCACACAGAAACATAAAGTGAAAAATAATAGATGATTTTTTTAAATGATGATGAAATCAGAGCAGACCTATTGTCATGTTTAATCCCAGTGAGAGTCAAGTTGGGAGTTGATAATTTCTTTTTTTTTTTTTTTTTACAGAGGATCAGTTTAGTATGCATTAAGTAAGGATTTCAACAGTTTGCACCCCCATAGAAACACAAAGTGAAATATACTGTTTGAGTACTCGTTATAGCATTAAATCTCAATGTACAGCACATCAAGGACAGAGATCCTACATGAGGAGTAAGTGCACAGTGACTCCTGTTGTTGACTTTACCAATTGACACTCCTGTCTATGGCATCAGTAATCTCCCTATGCTCCAGTCATGAGTTTCCAAGGCTATGGAAGCCCTCTGAGTTCTCCGACTCTTATCTTGTTTAGACAAGGTCATAGTCAAAGTGGAGGTTCTCTCCTCCCTTCAGAGAAAGGTACCTCCTTCTTTGATGGCCTGTTCTTTCCACTGGGATCTCACTCGCAGAGATCTTTTGCCAGAGTGTCTTGGCTTTCCATGCCTGAAATAATGCACTTTCTATATAAAAGGTAGAAGAAAAGCTTCATTCTTTTACCAATTTTCTAAATGTAATTTATAGACAGTTTTCTGTCATCTTCCAAATACAAACAGCAATTTTTTTTCATCCACTGTAGTTTCTATTGATTCTCAAATTGTCCTATTTCTGGCCAGTAGGGATCCTTTCACATTAGTTCCTGTGTCCATTTGACATGATACCAATAATCTTTGATATTTTTTTTCCTTTATAACTTTTCCTGTTGATATAGACACATGAAACTGGAAACATAGTGCAAAGAGGTCCTATATACCTTTCACCCTGCAGTGGTAACATGTTGCATAATTATAGTACATTATCTAAACCTAGAAATTGATATTGGCACTATAAAAGATAGTCCTTAAATTTTAATGCTGTATGTATGTGCAGCTCAATGAAATTTTACTAAAAGTAAACATTTGTGTAACCACACATTAATTTTATAGCTTCTTTTATTTTTGGTATAAGAAGATATTCTACATTTATCCTTTTAAAAATCAGATTATTTATTTGGTAGAGTTACAGAGAGAAAGAGAGATCTTCCATCAGCTGGTTTACTCCCCAGATGGCCTCAACAGCTGAGGCTGGGCCAGGCTGAAGCCAGGAGCCAGAAGCTTCATCCCAGTATCCCAGGTGGGCCACCTTAAACTGCTTTTCCCAGGCTCTTGCCAGGGAGCTGAGTCAGAAGTGAAGCAACTGGGACACAAATGGTGCATATGTGGGGATGCTGGTGCCCTGCCAGAATTCTGATCCCTCAACCTTTATCTTGGATATTTCCTGAGTTAGACCTCAGATAAGTCGTTTCTCTAAGTACTTGTGATTACTTTTAGTGGAGTGTGATTTGCGGAAAACTATAGAATGGCTTTTTCACTGCCTTTGGTTTGGTCATGGTTTCTACTATCTTTAAGTGGACAGCGTTGTAAAACACTTACTTTTTTCAAGGAAAAATGACAAAATGATTTGATACTTCTAGATTCAGGACTACGTTAGTTTCACTTAAACTCAACAATTTTATATGAGGATAGCTGATGAAGTTTAAAATGGAACAAAAGATAACATTATCTTGGTAGAAACTAAATTTCAGAGAAAATTTTGAAATTCACTCAGTTATTTCATAATACACTTTTCCATCAGGTTTTTAAAGACTCCTTGACACATGGACTTCATTTTTTTTTTCACCAAAATAAACTTACATTTCATTTTTACTTTCCATGAACTTTTAGGTATATATACCCTGTGATTTCTATCTTTATCCCATGCCTAAAAAATTCTAAATTCTCAGTCTTATCAGGATAATTACCCATTCACTTCATTTTACAATATTCACTCAATGCCAACACTTTCGCCAGAAAGCTGGTTCTTTGAAGTAGTTTAATCTATAAAATTCCAATTATTTTATGTAGCACATATCCCAATAAAGATAAATAATTTTTAAGTTAATTGAACAATGCCCCTCTGCACTGTTAAACAAGAAATCTAGTGCACAAGTAGGTCTTTTGCTTTATTTTATTTTGAAGTTCTTGGAATTGCTTTAAAAATTTAATTACATTTAATAAATAAGTAAAATACATGATTCTAAAGTCAATAAGATAAGTTATGTTCAGGGTAGTATGATTTCCACCCTTTCCCTTATCTCTGACTATTTTTAGTAAATGAGTATGCAGGGGTACTTCAAAAAGTTTGTGCAAAATGCATATTATAAAATGTGCATGGATTAAACTTATTTTGATGGAAAATATATTTTAATTCCATTTTCCATAAGTGGAATTTTGAAGTTTGCTCATATATACTCACACACCTGTATGTGTACAAACATATATATTTTTCTCCTTATATGTACAAAGAGATGTGTATATGTATATACATATTCTATTCTAATACCTTTCAAATTTCAGTTGAGTTCATAACATTGGCCCTCCTTTTTTTTCTTAAACTATTGCCCATTAGTTCCTATATTGCACAGATTTGGAATTAACTACTATACTTGTGGTAACCCTTTTTTTCTAAAGACCTTTGTTAAGAGCTTAACAACATATCATCTACCATATTAATTTTTTAGGTGTAAGAATCTAGGTGTTGCATATTTTGATCACTGTTTTGAATGTGTTATTTTCCTTGAGAGATTTGACAGTTTTTTTGCCACCAAGCCTGATGTATACCTGAACCTCAGCCAAGGAAATCATAAAAAGAGATAAACATCCAGTATAACATTAGGGAAAATGGCAAAAATATAGATGTATCATAGGACTAAATAACTTCAGTAAATGATAATATGAAAATTTAACACAGATTGTCATTTTATCTGGATTCTTAAGAGCAGCCTAGATGGGGGTGGAATGACAAACAGGAGAACTGCAGACAGCTCTGTGCGACTACACAGGCTGCTGAGCAAAAATAAACAGTCATTCACCAAAATAAAGGTCCATGTATTACAAAGTTTCATTGTGAAACATGAATGCTTCATGATTTTTTTACCCAGAAGGGATGATTTCTGAATATTGTAAGCTTAGGTTGTTGAATTCTCTCTCTCTCCCCAGAAGAAATTTTCAAAATTATATTGAAATAAATGGCATTCTCACAAAGTAGACTCCAATAGAAAAATTTCAAAAGGGTCTCCATGCATAAACACAACTACAACAATTAATGTATTGAAAAAGAAAGATAAAACAAAAATTAGTTGTAACAGCATGCATCAAAGGAAGAATTAATTTGGCTAAGAGGAAAATATATGAGATATTTATTTATATATTTGAAAAAGCATGATTACTACCAAAAAATAGTAGCAGCCTCCAGGCCATATGACTTTAAAGTGTGCTTTTAGCCATTATGTGATGCTACCAAATAAAACTGAAAAGTAAAGAAGAAACAAACACAGAACTTAGTGCTTTCAGAAATGGAAAATATAGTCAAAGATGGTTTCTTTGGATGAACTTTCATATATAAAACATTAACAGAGGATTCCAAAGTGGCAGAATAGGGAATGCTATTCTGCACTAGGCTATGGATAAACAGTAAAAAAAAAAAAAAGTGTAGGAAGTATACTCTCTGTAGAATTGGAGAGAGAACTGCACTGGAGTTTCTATAAGAATGTGAAGAATGCCATGGACCTGTTTGGAGTGTGTGGACATGCAGTACAAACATGAACATGGCTGTAGCAGCTGAGAGTTGGAGCGGGTGGCAATTTGGAGATTGAGGTGAGATGGGACTGCAGCAACCTGTGGTGATACAGCTGAAGGGAGAGCATGTTGTGAGACCAGTCTGGAGCCCTGGGAGCTAGTGTTTGCTATCAGTTGCCCATGGACCTGGTGGAAATAGAGGGGGCACATTTATCTCACCCAAACTTCCTCACATCAGTGCCCACTGCCTGGCTGAGAAAGGGTGGGCAGTAGTTTGACTTTGGCTGGCCGCTGCCTTTGTGTGCACACACAGCAACTGAAACAGGCTGCATTATTGGTAGTACTAGAGGCAGAGGCAGGCAAGGATTACACTTGGCCTGCGGCTCTTGTATACACATGTGATCCAGATTCTAGCAGAAGGAACAGTCCACAGTCCCCACTGACTTTGAGTCTGGCTAGGAGATGGCTGGACAACCACATAGGATGGTGAGGCGTCCACAGCTTCCCAAGGATCAAGACACCTATACAGAGCTGTTTTGGGGAACATCCATCTCTTTGTTGACTGGTCTGGCTGACAGAGCACAGAGAAACCTCTGGATCCAATGACTGTGGGAGCCTTCTATACTGAGACTGTGGGTACTCAGTGGTTTCACAAGAAAGTGCAAGGTGTAGCTAGGAACTGAGATCTAACATGCCCAACCTTAGGTGTTACCCTGGATACTAGCCCCACTATGGAGCACTGACCAGAGCTCTCTGGACACACCTACCACACAGCTCTTGGTATTCACTGAGAGTATAGACATTCCACTAAGCCACAGAGGAATAGCTCAAAGATAAAAACCATCAAATAAAAAAAAAAACAAAAAACCCACAAATACCTAAAAACAAATGCAGAAATTCAAGAAAGATGAATAAAGAGAAAATGAAGCCTCCAAAGGAACACAACAACCTTTCAAAGTTAGAATGCAAAGATGAAGAGATTATGGATTTGCTTCTGATTGCTTTTGAGTAATCCTATTATTTTAATTCTGTTTCCAGCATTTCCTCAAACTAGAGAAAATTACACATGATATGAATGAAAAATTTTCCTATGAAATTGATATTTTAAAAAGAACTCAAAATGAAATCTTAGAAATGAAGGATTCAATAGATAAATTAAAAATTTACTGGAAAGCCTTAACAGCCAACTTGGTGAGGCAGAAGAAAGAATATCTGAATTAGAAGACAAATCTCTGGAAACCTTGCAGTCAGAACAAAAACAACAACAACAACAACAACAAAAACAAACAAACAAAAAAAAAAAAAAAACAAGAAAATAGGAAAGTTAAAACAATATTGGATATTTATGAGGTACTATCAAATGACCAAACATACATGTCTTGGGAGTTCCTGAACATGTGGAAAGAGAATGGAATAGAAGGCCTATTTAGTGAAATAATTACAGAAAACTTCCCTAATTTGAAGAAAGAAGAATGTCTATGTTAATAAAGCACATAGAACTCTTAGCAGACATGACCAGAAAAGATCATCACCATGACGCATTGCAGTCAAACTCTCCACAGTAAAGTGGAAAGAAAAGATTCTAAAGTGCGTACCTGAGAAACTCCAGATTACTCTGAGGATCTACAATTAGACTCACAACTGACTTCTCATCAGAAACCCTGTAGGCTTGAAGGGAATGGCAAGATACAATCTAAGTCTTAAAAAAAATTCAGAATACCCTGCAAAGCTCTCATTCATGTATGAAGGTGAAAATAAGACATTCCATGACAAACAGAAATTGAAAGAATTTGTCACCACTCACCCAGTCTTATAAAAGATGCGTAAGGATGTGCTACACACAGAAATACAGAAAGATAGCCATCATTATGAAAGAATGAGAAGGCAGAAAATCTCCCAATTAAAGTACAAAAGAAATCCAAAGTAAATAATAAGAATATTCATGGGAAAATGGCAGGGCCAAGTAGTTACTTTTCAATAGTCACCTTTAATATAAATGGCCTCAACTCTCCAGTTAAAAGATCCAGACTGGCTGAATGGATTAAAAAAAAAAAGATCCATCTATTTGCTGCCTACAGAAAACACATCTCACCAACAAAGATACACGTAGGCTGAAAGTGAAAGGATTGAAAAAGTTAGTCCATGCTAACAGAAACCAAACAAGAGCTGGTGTTGCCATCCTCATATCAGACAAAATAGACTTTAACACAAAAACTGTTAAACGAAGAAGGGTAATATGTAATGATGAAGAGATCAATTGAATAGGAAGATGTGACTGTAATAAATGTATATGTACCCATGGGAAGTGAGATACACAGCAGACCCATAGAATGGCAGATGTCCTAAACAACACTCTGGCCTCAGAATCAGCCCTTAAGGCATGTGGATCTGGCTGAAAAGCCCATGAGAGTATTTCAGGCATGGAAAGCCAAGACACTCTGGGGAAAAAAAAAAAAAACCTAAATGAAAGATCTCCGCGAGTGAGATCCCAGTGGAAAGAATGGGTCATCAAAGAAGGAGGTACCTTTCTCTGAAGGGAGGAGAGAACTTCCACTTTGACCATGGCCTTGTCTAAATATGATCAGAGTCAGTGAACTCAGGGGGCTTCCATAGCCTTGGCAGCTCATGACAAGAGCCTAGGGTGATTACTGATGCCATAAACAAGAGTGTCAATTTCTTAAGTCAACAACAGGAATCACTGTGCACTTACTCCTCATGTAGGATCTTTGTCCTTAGTGTGCTGTACATTGAGATTTAATGCTATAACTAGTACTCAAACAGTATTTTTCACTTTATGTTTCTGTGTGGGAGCAAACTGTTGAAATCTTTACTTAATGTATGCTCAACTGATCTTTTGTATATAAAGAGAATCAAAAATGAACCTTGATGTGAATGGAAGGGGAGAGGGAGTGGGAAAGGGAAGGGTTGTGGGTGGGAGGGACATTATGGGGGGGAAGCCGTTGTAATCCATAAGCTGTACTTTGGAAATTTATATTCATTAAATAAAAATTTGAAAGCAAAAATAAATAAATAAATAAATGTATATGTACCCAATTACAGGGCACCTGGCTATTTAAAAGAAATGTTAAACTAAAGGAAGACAGACTCCAATAGTAACATGGGACTTCAATACCCCATTTTCAGCAATGGACAGAACAACCAGACAAGAAAATCAACAAGAAAGTTAATTGACAGTATAGACCAAATGGACCTAACAGATATCTTCAAAACTTTTCACCCCACAGTGGCAGAATACACGTTCTTCTCACCAGTGCACGGAACTTTGTCTAGGAAAGACCATATGTTAGGCCATAAAGGAAGTATCACGAAATTCAAAAAAATCAAATACATGCCATGCATCTTCTCTGACCACAATGGAGTAAAGCTGGAAATCAACAACTCAAGAATCTCCAGATCGTAGGCAAACAGATGGAGACTGAAGCGCATGGCCCTGAATGACCAGTGGGTTACTGAAGAAATCAAAAGCGCAATCAAAAAATTGCTGGAAACAAATGAAGATGACAATACATCATATCAAAACTTCAGGGATATAGCAAAAACAGTGTTAAGAGGGAAGTTTATAGCAATCGATGCCTACATGATGAAATTGCAAAGGTACCAAATAAATGAGCTATCAGTACATCTCGAGGACCTAGAAATACAAACCCAAATCCAAAATTAGGAGGAAGAAAAAAATAATTAAAATTAGGGAAGAAATAAAATTTAAACCAAACAATATAAAAATCAGTGAAATGAAGAGCTGGTTTTGTGAAAAAATAAAATTCATACACCATCGATAGAACTAACCAAAAAAACAAGAAGACCCAAATCCATAAAATTAGAGATAAAAAAGGAAATGTAATAATATACTCTACAGAAATATAAAGAATCATCAGGAATTACTGCAAAAAGCTGTATGTCAACAAATTGGGAAACCTAGAAGAAATATAGATTCCTAGACACATGCATTCTACCAAAATTGAATCATGAAGACATAGAACTTCTAAACAGACAATAACCAAGACTGATTGAAAAAGTAATATAGACCCTCCCAACAAAGAGAAGCCCAGGTCTGGAAAGCTTCCCTGCTGAATTCTACCAGACTTTTAAAGAAGAACTAATTCCAATTCTACTCAAGCAAACAATCTTCTCCCTTCACAACAATTTAAAGGGAGAGAAACTTCAAATTCCTTCTGTGAAGCCTACATCACCATAATTCCTAAGCCAGAAAAGAGATAGAACAGAGAGAACTTTGTGCCAATATCCCTAATGAACAGATGCAAAACTCAACAGAATACTTGCTAATTGAATCCAAGAACACATTAGAAAGATCATTCACCTACACCAAATGGGATTTATCCCTGGTTTACAGCATGGTCCAGCATCTAAAAATCAATCATGATGATACACCCCATTAACAAACTGAAGACAAAAAACTATATGATTATCTCAATAGATGAAGAGAAAGCATTTGACAAAATTGAATAGTCTTTTCTGATGAAAACCTTAAGCAAATTCAGTATAGAAGGAACATTCTTCAACACAGTCAAGGCAATTTATTACAAACCCATTTCCAACATTCTATTGAATGGGAAAAGCTGGAAACACTCCCCCTAAGATCTGGTACCAGACAAGGATGCCCACTCTCAGCATTGCTATTTAATACAGTGCTTGAATTTTCAGCCAGAGCCATTAAGAAAGAAAAAGAAATCAAAGGGATAAAAATTGGAGGAAATGAAAGAATCTCTATTTGTAGATGACATGATCCTAAAAACCTCAGTGAGAGACTGTTGGAACTCATAAAAAAGCTTGGTAAAGTTGCAGGATAAAATATCAACACAGAAAAATCAACAGTGTTTGTATACACAGAAAATGTCATGGCAGAGAACTCTTTTTTTGACAGGTAGAGTTAGAGACAGACAGAAAGGTCTTCCCTCCTTTAGTTCACTGCCCAAATTGAGCTGGACTGGAAGAGGAGCAGCTGGGACTAGAACCCGGTGCCCACATGAGATGCTGGCGCCGCAGGCGGAGGATTAACCAAATGAGCCATGGCGCTG
Source organism: Oryctolagus cuniculus (assembly GCF_964237555.1). Classification (NCBI taxonomy): domain Eukaryota; kingdom Metazoa; phylum Chordata; class Mammalia; order Lagomorpha; family Leporidae; genus Oryctolagus; species Oryctolagus cuniculus. The sequence continues at coordinate 37,437,773 of NC_091442.1, forward strand.
TCCCCAGGGAAAGAACTTTTAAGATCAGTCCCATTCACAATATCTCCAAAAAGAATCAAATACTTTGGAATAATTTAACCAAAGATGTCAAAGATCATGGCGATGTAAATTACAAAACACTAAAGAAAGAGATGGAAGAAACATTAAAAAAATGGAAAAATCTTCATGTTCATGGATTGGAAGAATTAATGACATCAAAATGTCCATACTACCAAAAGCAATTTACAGATTCAATGCGAACCCAATCAAAATTCCAATATCATTATTTGCAGATCTAGAAAATGTTAAGCTAAAATTCATGTGGAAACACAAGAGACCCTGAATGGCTAAAGCAATCTTATACAACAAAAACAAATACCTGATTTCAAGACATACTACAGGGCAGTTATAATCAAAACAGCCTGGTACTGGCACAAAAATAGATTTATAGACCAATGGAACAGAATATAAACTCCAAAAATCAATCCATTCATCTATAACCAACTTGCTTTTGACAAAGGAGCTAAAATCAAGCCCTGGAGCAAGGACAGTCTCTTTAAAAAATGGCGCTGGGAAAACTGGATCTCCATGTGCAGAAGTATAAGACTAGACCCCTACCTTACATGTTACACAAAAATCCACTCAAAGTGGATCAAAGACCTAAATCTACTACCCAATATCATCAAATAATTAGGGAACATTGATGAAACTCTGCAAGACATTGGTATAGGCCAAGACTTCTTGAAGAAGACCCCAGAGACTCAGGCAATCAAAGCCAAGACTGACAAATGGGATTACATCAAGCTGAGAAGCTTCACAGCAAAAGAAACACTGAGCATAGTGATGAGGCAACCAACATAACTGGAGAAAATATTTGCAGATTATGTGACCGATAAAGAGTGAACACCCAGAGTCTATAAAGATCTCGAATTCAAAAACCAACCAACCAATCCAGTTAAGAAATGGGCAAAGCAGCGCTGCGGCTCACTAGGCTAATCCTCTGCCTGAGGCGCCAGCACCTCAGGTTCTAGTCCCGGTTGCTCCTCTTCCAGTCCAGCTCTCTGCTATGGCCCAGGTCCTTGGGCCCTGCACCTGCATGGGAGACCAGGAGAAGCTCCTGGCTTCGGATCAGTGCAGCACTGGCCATGGCGGCCATTTGGGGGGTGAACCAATGGAAAAGGAAAACCTTTCTCTCTGTCTCTCACTAACTCTACCTGTCCAAAAAAGGGGGGGGGGGGGCAAAGAACTTGAACAGGCATTTTTTTTTAAATTTTTTAATTATTTGAAAGGCAGAGTTACAGAGAGGCAGAGAGAGAGAGAGAGAGATCTTCCATCTGCTGGTTCACTCTCCCAAGACCATATCAGCTTGAGCTGGGCTGATCCAAATCCAGGAGCCAGGAACTACTTTTGCATTTCCCACACAGGTGCAGGGGCCCAAGGATTTGGGCCATCTTCTACTGCTTTCTCAAACCATAGCAGAGAACTGGATTGAAAGTGGAGCAGCTGGGACTCAAATCAGCACCCAAATGGGATGATGGCACTGCAGACAATGGTTTTACCCACTGTGTTACAGCGTCACCCTCTTGAACAGAAATTTTTCAAGAGGAAATTCAAATGGCCAACAGATAACATGAAAAAATGCTCAGGATCACTAGCCACCAGGGAAATGCAAATGAAAACAACTATGAGGTTTCACCTCACTCCAGTTAGAATGGCTTTCATACAGAATTTAACAACAAATGCTGGTGAAGATGTGGGGAAAAATGTACCCTGGTCCACTGTTGGTGGGAATGTAAACTGGAACAGCCACTGTGGAAGACAATATGGAGATACCTGAGAAATCTGAGTATAGACCTACCATATAATCCAGCCATCCCATTCCTGGAATTTACCCAACGCAAAAGAAATCAGTATATGTAAGAGCTATCTGTACCCCCATGTTCATTGCACCACAATTCACAATAGCTAAGATATGGAATCAACCCAAATGTTCCTTAACTATCGACAAGATAAAGAAATTATGGTATATGTATACTATGTAAAAAAAAACCTGAAATCCTGTCTTTAGCAATAAGATGGCGCAACTGGAAATCATTATACTTAGTGAAAAAAGCCAGTCCCCAAAAAAAGATATCTTATGTTTTCCCTGATCTGAGGTAATTAATAGAGTACGTAAAATATATTGTATTGCAGTGAAATAGACATTTTGAGATTCGATGGCTGTTTATAGCTCTTGTCTCTTCCATTGAGGAACAATTTTATTTTTCTCTTCATACTATTTGTTGAACTTTTTTTTTACTTAGAGTAGGGTTAACTATATGATCATTAAGTATACTGAAATTAGATCTATGTAAAAATTGCGAGTTGGAATGTGAGAGGTAGGGGGAGGAAAGGATGGAGCATGGGCATGAGGGAGGATGGGGGGTAAGTGCCACTATGTTCCTAAATCTGTATATAGGAAATATATGAAACTTGTATAACTTAAATTTAAAAAAGGAAGACATTTAAAGGCAAATATAACCTAACTTTAAAATAAGAACAAGGAATTAGAGGCCAGCATTGTGGTACAACATATTAAGGCGTTGCCTGAGATGCCAGCATTCTAAATGAGCAGCCCTTCAACCCCCCGGCTTTTTCACTTCTGATCCAGATCCCTGCTAATGTGCCTGGGAAGGCGGCAGAAGATGGTTTAAGTACTTGGACTCCTGCCACACAAGTAGCAGACCTCGATGGAGTTTTTGGCTCCTGGCTTCAGGGTGGCCCAGCCGAGGCTGTTGCAGGCATCTGGGGAGTGAACCAGCAGATGGAATATTTCCATTTCTCCCTCTTCTTTCTCTGTCACTCTTTTAAATAACATTTTTTTAAGAACAAAGGATCAGCCCCCAAATCAGAAGATATGATGAAAATCACAATGGAATTGCTTTCTAAACTATGCAAATTTGAAAGTCAGTTTGAAATGAAAAATAATGAATTTTATGAACTGAATTGAGAAGCTAGAAAACCTTAAGGGGTCGGTGCCATGGCTCACATGGTTAATCCTCCGCTTGTGGCGCCGGCATCCCATATGGGCACCAGGTTCTAGTCCCAGTTGCTCCTCTTCCAGTCCAGCTCTCTGCTGTGACCCAGGAAGGCAGTGGAGGATGGCTCAAGTGCTTAGCCCCTGCACCTGCATGGGAGACCAGGAGGAGGCACCTGGCTCCTGGCTTTGGATTAGCACAGCTCTGGCTGTGGCGGCCATCTGGGGGGTGAACCAACGGAAGGAGGACCTTTCTCTGTCTCTCTCTCACTGTCTAACTCTCAAACAAACAAACAAAAAAAACCCTTAATTAGTACAGCAGCCATTAGTTAAAATCATATAGTTGTGAAAGTATTCTACTTGCCCCCGATAAACAAATGCCAAATGCCAGTCCAGATAGTTCTACAGGCTAAATTCTCCTTTTTTTTTTCTTAGAGTTAGAGTTAAAAACTTAGTTTTTCTTAGAGGTAGAGTTACAGAAAGAGAGACAGAGAACTCTTCCATCTGCTGATTCACTCCCCAAATGGCTGGAGCTGAGCCGATCCGAAGCCAGGAACTTCTTCCAGGCCTCCCATATGGGTGCAGGTGCCCAAGCATTTGGGCAATCCTCTGCTGCTTTCCCAAGCCATCAACAGGGAGCTGGATCAGAAGCGGAGCAGCTGGGACTCGAACTGGCCCCTGTATGGGATGCCAGCACTACAAGCAGCAGCTTTACCCGTCCACAGCACTGGCCCCCATAAGATGAATTCTATAAATATTTCAAGTAATATTTAAATTACAATTTTGCTTAAACTATTGCATAGAATATAGAAAGAAGAAAGGCTTCAAAATATTTTTTATCTTGGTATATTATTCATGCCAATGCCTCCCTCCAAAAAAGGTAAAAGCAACAAATAGAACTGTATAATCACAGATAAAAAACCAACATATATTCTGGACAATCTAGAATAATCTCTTTAATATGTAAAGTGAGGGCATGGGTATTGTGGCAAAACAAGTTAGGCTGCTGCTTGGGAATCAACATCCCATTTTGAAGTGTCACTTAAAGCCTGGTTTATTTGCTTCAAGTCCAGCTTTCTTCTAAAGCCAGTTGATAAGGCAGCAGTTGGCCCAAGTACCTGGATTTCTACCACCCAAGTAGTAGACCTGAATGGATTTCCTGTCTCCTGGTTTCAGCTTGGCTTAGTCCTGGCTGCTGTGAGCATTTGTGAAGTGAACCAGCAGAAGGAAGACTTGCTTGCTTAGCTTGCTTGCTCTCTTTCTCCCCCTTGTCTCCCCACCACTATATCCTCCCTCTCTGTCACTTGGACTTGCAAATAAATGAATGCATCTTTTAAAAATATGTTTTTAAAGATTTATTTATTTGAAAGTCAGAGTTACACAGAGAGAGAGGTAGAGAGAGAAAGATGGTCTACTCCCCAGTTGGCTGCAACAGTCGGAGCTACGCCGATCAGAAGCCAGGAGCCAGAAGCTTCTTCTGGGTCTCCCACATGGGTGCAGGGGCCCAAGGACTTGGACCATCTTCCACTGATTTCCCAGGTCATAGCAGAGAGCTGGATCAGAAGAGGAGCAGCCGGGACTAGAACCGGCACCCATATGGGATGCCGGCACTTCAGGCCAGGGCATTAACCCACTGTGCCAAAGTGCCGGCCCCTTAAAAATATTTTTAAACAAAATGTACGTGTACCTCACCTCACCTTTTTTGTGATCTCTCCAATAAATGGCCATACAATCCAAAGCCCTTCCAGTGATTTCTGAGGCCCTAAGTGATCTTACTTCAATGTGCCCAGATGCCAATATCCTAATATCTTACGGCTTTTCCATTTGCTGCTTCTCCAAAGAAACTTTCCCCAGATACCTGTCGCTCCCCGTCTTCGTGGAGGAACGACACAGGACCCTGCGCTGTTCTTTTGTCTGCTCGGCCCTCCCCGGGTTTGCTGCTGGTTCTTCCCGGGTTGGCTACCGTCCCTTCCACCTCCGCGGAAGGGCGGTTCCCCCTGCCACTTTCCCCACTTCCATGGGGGAGTGGCACACCGCCGGCCGGCTCTCTCGGGGGCTGCACAGGTGTTCCCTCAGATGTTCCTGGTGCATGTTGTCTCTCTCCTCCTTTATAGTCCTCTTCCACCAATCCCAACTCTGCTACCCACACACCAAGTACGCTGCTCTCCTCCAATCAGGAGCGGGATCAGCTCCTGCAGGTTACTGGTTGAACTGGAGGCAGCTGTGTAGAAGTTTTTACTCCTCTCCCAGTGCCATATTGTGGGAGAGCAGATGCATAGAATAAGTCTTAATTCCAGTAACTTAGTCTAGTCCGAGTTGCTCCCCACAGATACCCTCATAGCAAATTACCTCTTTCAGGTCTTTGTCAAATTTCATGTTTTATCCATACAGTCTAATCACCCCTAATTGTTTTTATCTAAATTACCAAACATTTCCCATACCCTCTGGATCTCATATTTCTTCCTTTGGCTCCTTTGCTTATTTCTGATAGCCTGCATCACCTTGTATCATAAATGACTTGACTGTTGTTTGTGATGTCTTACCCTACAGAAATATAAGTTTCAGAAAGAGCAGTCATTCATTAGTTTTGGCTGTTGATGTATTCCTCTTAGAAATAGAATCTGGAGCAGGCAAATTTTCAGTATCTAATAATGGTTTATTTAAAAACTTATCCATTTCCTTTTTTGAAAACTACCATTATTGATAAATTGAAGCTCCTAGAGTGATCTAATTGTCTTAGTTTTTTAAATTTATTTTTCATAGTTATCTTCGGATCCTACTGACATTACTCTTGAACTATCTTCTCTAGTTTTTGAATAGTTTTAATTTTCACTGTAATATTTTAAACTTTCAAGGCTCTTCAGTGGTTTGTGATTTTCCTTTTTCACACAGCATTCTGTTCCTATTTCCTGAATGTCATATCTTCCTTCATTTCTTGGAAGAATGCAGTTAATGTAGGATCACTTTGTTTTTTCTTTCTTTGTATAACTATAGAAACAGTAAATTGATAATACTGAAATCCTCTTGGAATCCTACTGAGATCTGAGTGGGAGGGCCTTATATTTTTCATTTTATATCCTTTAGTACTATGTTACTCTGTTAAAATATGCATATATTACTTTTATTATGACATTAATAACAATAAAGAGGAAGAAAAATTATTAATTAGATAAGTTCTTTGACTCTTGACTGGCACATTTATAATGTTCACATAGCATCGAAAGAAGAAATATCTCTACTATCAGCAAAGCCCTAGACAGAACTCAGGTTTCCTCAGGAAACTTAATTCTCCTCTGCATTCTAAAGTAGTTCTTCAATACATAATTTAGTGTCTCTGTAATGAGTTTGAACGGATGTGACTACCCATCTTTATACTATCTATTGCAAGTAGAACTGGTGAAGGATTTTTAAAGTGACCTGGTTGTTCATCAGTAATTGTACTACTTGTGCCTTGCACAGCAGTCTTGGGTTGTTGTAGCCCATCATTCGTTAATCTAAATGGTCAACTCTGGTTTAACCACACCAGATAGTTTCTCCTGTGACCACTGAGCCCTGAAAGTCACCTGTTTGTCTAGATGTTAAGTGTTTTCTTTGCAAACACGAGCTGGGGTGGGGAGTGTGGGGCTGTGGAACCACCATTTTCAAAGTGCATGGCCTGGGAAAGTGTTTTAGAGCTTCTGTATCCAAATTTGGTAGGTTGGGCCAAGACGTATACTGTGTTTTGGGCAGTTTACAGTGAATCTTTCCCACCCTAAACCTACCTCCCCCCCCTCCCCTACACAGTTTTTAAAAGCAGATCCTACTAAAATCATACACCAGGATCGGAATGTATTTGGTAGCCTGTCTGTGAAATTCTGCACACTTCTGGGGAACCCCCAAAGAGGCCTGGTCACAGGTGCTGCCAACAGCTACTTTATCATGGAGATTATTCCAAGAACCTTGGGCCTGTTGCTGTGCCTAGGTCCTGGGTTTCCACTTATCCTGTCAGCTTCTGTAGCCAACGGTCTTTTCAGCCTGAAACTAAATCTCAAGTATTCTTACGTCTCACTCCTTTCTGTCTGTTGTGTTTTCTGCAGTAGAGACTGTAGGGAGCTTGCTCATCATCACTGAGGGCTTGCTTTTGTGTACCATTGGCAACACTGAGTAGAAGTTTGCATATTATGCTTTCCGCAGCATTCAGTCAGAGTTGATACTGTCGTTGAGATCTTGATCTCTGTTAACTCTTCACTTATTCAATAAACATTAATTGTCAGCTACTCTACAGCAGGCTAAGCACTGGGTTAGTAAATATAACAGCACAATCCCTGCTACTGTAGAACGTATTTCCGAAAATGCGTCCTTAGATTTTCAAACAGCATATAAATTTGTTGTTCCCAAAGGAATTATCTTTAAATATGGGTTCAAAGAGTATCCAAGATCTTAAGGAATTCAGTCCAATGATAAATTGGAACAATCTGTTAGAATTTATTATAGGAAAAGTGGTAGTAGTTGAATATATATTTAAACAATAATAAATGCTTCTTATGATAGTTTCATTGTCCTAAAGCAACTTACTTTGTGGGAAAAGCCCTGGATTTTGTAACAAAAGGACAAAAGTTCAAATTTTCTCTGCTCTTCACTGTCGGTTGCTTTTTTTGTCCATTATTTAACCATTGTGAACATGACTCCCTTCTTCCCTTCCTTAAAAAAAGGGAATTTTAATACCTGTAGAGAAGATCTGGACTATTCAGCAGCCCAGGCAAACCTGGTACACAATGAGGGCTCAGTGTATGAGTGCCCTCTGTGAAGCCTTTGATCTCTGCACAGGAGCTCCCAGGATCCTACAGCTAATGTCAGGCTGTGCCCCTGTCCTGTTGAGAAGTAGCTTAGGGAAAATAATGGAACTCACTCAGCTCCAGGAGCAACCTGCAAAGTCAAGAGACTTGAAGACTGGTGTCTTCACAGCCTATCTGTCCTGTTGCAGGAAGTCCTTTATTGGAGTTGGTTTCTTCTGTAACAGCCATTGCGCTTTCACAACAGTGTTTGGATTGAAAGTGTGTGCTGACTTTCTGCAGATCCTTTTAACGACAATCTACAATGTCCTCAGGAAAAAGGAATAGAGAAGCTACTTTAAAGGAACAAGAGGTGAGGATAGAAAATTATAGGCAGTTCCAAGCTCGATTGTGCTGAAGTTGACACACACGTGCATTTTATAGACACTTAAATTATTTTTCACTGTTATAAAAATGAATTACATCCTCTTTGTTCCCCTAATTCACAAGAAGAATAGCCATTAGATACAAAGTAAAAGGCCCATTAAAATGATGGCATTGTTATTATTTAGGATGAGGTAAGAAGGATGAAGACTTGAGACATAAATCTGGAGCCTCCTGAAATGTACTTGTAACTGGGTTCACAGAAGGCCAGTGATGATGTTTGATCTTTATAGACTTCAAAGGGAAGTATCTGATGCTGACCAAAAGACAAATACAAATCCATAGATAATAGAAAATGTTTTTCGTCGATTTAAAGGGGTTGAAATGTGAATCTAAAGGCATTGGTAGTGATTTGAGTTGGTCCAGGGACCACCCACCCAACAAACACACACAGCACTTGCTGGCTCACCTTGCCATTCTTCTCCCACACATGCTCTTTCTCTGCCATTCACCACTCTGACATTTCAAACCAGTGGGGATTCAGAATCTTGGACTTAAACCTCCAAGTTGTGTGCAAAATGAAACTTTTCTTTTTATAAAGTCAGTTGCCTCAAGTGGGTTTTTTTTTTTGAGGGGGGGTTAAGGAAGAAAAGCTTACTAATACACCCTCTATCAGGAAAGACAAAGGAAAAATGCTAGAGAAATAAAAACTTTCATAACTTTCTGTGTTAAAATTTGGAATAAAAATATTTAATCATTCCAATGATCAATATATTTAGGAATGTTGACAACTATAAATTTCAGTGAAAAATATTTTAAAATGTTGACAGTAGGTCTTTTTTTCTTTTGAGATTCATTTATTTATTTGAGAGTCAGAGTTAAGGAGAGACAGAGAGGTAGATCTTCCATCCTCTGGTTCACTTCCCAGATGGCTGACATGGCCAGAGATGAGCCAGGCCAAAAATGAGCCTGTGGCTTCATTTTGGTCTCCCACCTGCATATAGGGGCCCAAGTACTAGGGCCATCCTCCAGTGCTTTTCCTAGATCATCAGCAGGGAGCTGGATCAGAGGCAGAGCAGCCAAGACATGAATCAGTGCCCACATGGGATGCCAGCATCATAGGTGGTAGCTTTACCCACTTTGCTACAAGTGGCCTCCAGGGAAGTATGTTTTAAAAGTACTAGAAATCATTTATACATTACCATGTGGACATCTAATACCTTTGAGAATAAAAACATGTTGTTTTAATATTACATGAAACAGGATATTTTTCAGAAACCTCAATAAGTTAGGCAAATGAAATTGCTAGGGACAGGCATTTTGCGTATGATAAGAAGACACTACGTGAGAATCCCACACCCCATTACAGAGCACCTGAGTTGAAGTCCTGCCTCTGCTCCAGCTCCCAATGTGTACCTTGGGAGGCAGCAGGTGATGACTCAAGTGCTAATGTCCCTGCCATTGATGTGAGAGATCCATATTGAGTTCCAGGCTCCAGTTCAGCCTGCTCCCGGGCCTGGCTATTGTCATGATTTGGGGAGTCAGGCAGCAGAAAGGAGATCTCTATTGGTCTCTTTCAAATAATAACTACATTTTTGAAAAACTGACTGGGATGTATTGTGATTAGCTATAATGGCCTCAGTCTGAATGACAGTACCTGCTTGAAAGGCATCTTCAGACTAAGTTTAAATTGCATTTCCTGGTAGCAGAGTTCACTAGTATAGCCATCTTCAAAGGGGAAAAGATTTTATACCAAATCAATGGAATTCAAAACTTGCTAAGCAGGATAAAATTTCTTTTGGAAAGTATTTTAATAGTTACACTAATATTATGCTTGCTGCCTGTCATCTATTAAAGCCATATAAGCAATGGAAAGCTAAGACCTCAGTTTGATATTTTATGCATATATTCACATGTGTTTGTGTGGGTAGGTGGCTGGACAGATACAGATATATGCTTGCTTCTTATCTGGGGTGTGACGGGATATAGAGTATGTTAAACAATTTTTACTGATGTGAAATACTCTCTCCTACTTTATTCTACTTAATGGGATTTATGAAGGTGAGGAAAGAAACCTAGAATTCTCCAGTGCCTGGAGAGCTCATCTCAGTTGCTAAAGGATTAGTGCCTACATTGGATTTCCTCTTTCCAACTCTGCACTTCAGTGAGGCTAATCATGTGCAAGTTGAATTTTGTTTATATAAATTTTCCCAAGAGTATAATCATAGGCTGCTAGGTGGATAATGGGGGCCTATCAAATGGTACAGAGGAAATTTGGAAAATTCACAAGAAAAAGTGACAAAATGATTGAGTTCATACATAGTTCAAATGTTTGAAGTGTTAAATTTTTGATCATTCTTGAAATTCCTTTACCTAATAGTGCTCTGCAACATTTTGTGTTTAATGAACTGGTTGGTCTGTTTGGACTAATATTAGTAAGAATAGCTTATCCTGGAATTTTATTTTCAATATTCAAATAATAAAATATGCTTATGTAGTTTAATCTTAAATTGTTTTTGTTCTTACTAATGTGTACGATGATAATTTCAATTGATTAAAATTGGATGAATAACTCAAATATTTCATGAAAGTAAAGGAGCAGCTAAAACTGAAAAAAGTTAGATAAGGTTATGATATTCATAGTAGGCATTTCTTCAGTGTAAATATAAAATATGAATCTATATCTGCTATTTCATACCTGTAGCTAAAAACTGGGATAGCAAGTGGGAAATACAGTTAATGTAAAAAAAAAAAAAAGAATTGGACTACACAGGATTTCATCTCCAAGTGTTCCTTTTGAAGATATTTTATAAATCCTGCTGGATTTTCAAGTCATTTTTAAAATAAATGAAACTCGTAATAAATGAAACTTGTACTTATTTTTCAAAAACAAACTAAAGGACTAGAGCCAACGAGAAAATTGTATCCCTAAAGTCAAAGAAGAAGTAAAGATAAGAGATTCATAATTTAAATCCTATGCAGTTAAAATAACACATTTTTTGCCAAAAATGCTTGATAAAAAACAACCATAAAATTGGCTAAAATTCCCATTGAAGCTAAAATAAGCCATTACCAAAATTCCTTTAGCCATTGACCTTGTTGACTATTCCTTTACATCAGTAGCTTGATTAATGCGGTCCTATTTTGACTAAGAAGCATCATCAAAGGATCTTCCCACTCCCCCTCAGGATGACTTCCTTGTCACATTTTATGCATTTATCCACCTCTTAAAATCACATAGTCATCATTTTATAGGAACCAGTTGGATATATATTCTGTGAACATATTTTTATCAGCTCAGTCATACCTTGGAGATAGCAACAAAGCTAGTTTTTTTTTTTTCAAGTAAATTCAAATTATATCATACCTTCATGATCCAAAATATGCAAGAACTGGGCCGGCACGTTGGTGTAGTGGGTAAAGCCCCCTCCTGCAATGCCACATCTCGTGTGGGCACTGGTTCATGTTCCAGCTGCTCCATTTCCAATCCAGCTCCCTGCTAATGGCTTAGGAAAAGTGATGGAAGATGACCCAAGTGCTTGGACTTCTGCTACCTGTGTCGGAGACCTGTAAGAAAATCCTGGCTTTCATGGCCATCAGAGGAGAGAACCAAAAGATGGAAGATACTCTCCCCTCAACTCTCAACCTACTCTGTTCCTCTTCCTCTCCCTCTCTGTGTTACTCAGACTTTCAAACAAACACACAAAAAAATCTTTAAAAAAATGCAACAGTCACATGCTTCCTTTTGGACACCAATTGGGAGTAAATATGCATACCTCTTCACCGTCCTTGCATACTTGATTTTCGGCAAAATCCAACTTTCTTCATTTAGTTCTACTTTAGAATATTACTTAAGCTAGAATATTCTGATGTATTTTATTGTTCATTGCTCTTGGCATAGTTTTATTCACTGTCAACTATTGTAGGTATGCTAACAAGTGTTTCAATTTACAGTTCATTATCTGCTGTGAAGCTAAATAAAAAAATTTACAAACAACTGTGCTATTCTCAATAAAATGAAACAATTATTGCGCTTAAATTATTTATGTAAAGTGCATCTCATTATTTAAAATTATGAGGACTTTTAAAAGTAAAAATTCATGTTTAGGTAAATTCAGAATAGTGGTCTAATGTCAAAAATTTAAGTCATTTTCACAAATATACAGTCACTTAAGGTAAGCACAATGGAAATCACTAACTTTACTGTTATAATTTCAAAATAGAAAATCAAGTATATTTTATTTTTGGCACTCAAATCTGTTAATTGAAGTAATATTGCCTTCATGGCTTAAGAGGAAAATCATGGAATTAGAACTGCAGAGTGTATAAGAGACAGATGAAGTTTAGAAGATGCTGTTATAATGAATGATTGTTACTGAAATGATTGTGTGTAAGAACATGATGTCTAGGTCAGTGAATTTTGTATACCAGTGCCGCTCTTTCCCCTGCCTTGGCATCAAACACATACATTCCTTTAATTATATGTGAAACATGTCTTGATACTGACTATCCTAACACACATGAGGTAATAGCTCACTGTGGTTTTAATTTGCATTGTCCGGATGGTTAGTGATGTTGAGCAATGTTCATATCTTGGTGTCCACTTGTTTTTTTTTGTTTTGTTTTGGAGAAATGTCTGTTTAAAACTTGTGTCCATTTTAATCTAGTCAGTTGTGCTTTTTTGCTGTTATAAGACTTTCTAGTATGTTTTGTATATTATTCTCCTTTCATTTAAATGTTTTGCAAATATTTTCTCCTCCTGTAGATTTTCTTTTGCTCTATTGATTGCTTCCATGCTGTGAGATTTTTACTGTTTTCATGAGTCTCATTTGTCTATTTTTGTTCAGGGTTAAATTATGAGTAGATAGTATAGCAGGAGAAGAGATAAGAAGTATCAGGGGTACCCACAAAAGTCCTTACTGAGGAGGTGACTTTCAAGAAAATATATAGGATAAAGGTGACATGCCATAGCTATACCTATGAAGGAAGTGTGTCTAGCAGAAGAACAAGCAGGTGCCAAGACCCTAAGGTGGGAGCCTGATTTCCTGATATTGTCAAGAACCCGTGAACCAACCATTAGGACTTCAGTGTTAAAGAAACAGAGGCAGTGGAATCAGACAAATAATGGGATGGAGCAGTTCAAACAGCCTTGGAAGTTTAGTAAGGATTGATGAGGTTAACACCATGCTACCCCAAAATGTTTTAACATCTTGGCATTTTTTAATTTTTTTAAGCATCTTATTTCAGAGAAGTTTTAAATTTCTGGATGAATAATTGTGAAGTAGTAATACAAAAAATCCCCACATACTCCATATCCCTTTGCCCCTATCAACATCTCATTAACACCTTCTTCACAATAATGAACCACACACAGCTTCCCCTGTTTTATTGTTTAAGGACTACAACTTCATGCATTTGATATATACAAATCTGGGAACATATTCTTCCCCCACTCCCTCTCACCCATACTCTGACCTTTCTTCCCCCTCCTTCCTTTCCCATTCTCATTTTTTAGAGATCAATTTCCTGTTAATTTATATTCACAAGATTAACTACACTATGTAGAGAATTCACCAAATGTATGAAGAAAAAATAAAAAGAACAAAAACAAGAAAAACATTGTTCTCAACTGTCAAAGCAAGGGGTGTTCAAAATGATCGTATCTCAAGATGTCAGTTTTGCTCCTACAGATTACCATTTAAGTACTCTGTTAGTTACCACAGATCAGAGAGACCATATGGTAGTTGTGTTTTTGTGACCGGCTTGTTTTTACTAAATATAGTGGTTTCCAGTTGCATCCATTTTGTTGTAAATGACAAGATTTCATTTTTTTTTACCACTGTGTTGTATTCCATGATGTATATATACCATAACTTCTTTTTTTTTTTAATTTATTTGATAGGTAGAGTTATAGACAGAGATAGAGGTCTTCCTTCTGTTGGTTCACTCCCTAAAAAGCCACTACGGCCGGCACTGCGACGATCCAAAGCCAGGAGCCAGGTGCTTCTTCCTGGTCTCTCATGCGGGTGCAGGGTCCCAACCCCTTGGGCCATCCTCCACTGCCCTCCTGGGCCACAGCAGAGAGCTGGACAGGAAGAAGAGCAACTGGAACTAGAACCTGGTGCCCATATGAATTGCCAAAAGTCACAGTTACACACAGAGAAGGAGAGGCAGAAAGAGAGATATCTTTCATCCGCTGGTTCACTCCCCAGATGGCCACAATGGCCAGAGCTGCAAAGATCCGAAGCCAGGAGCCAGGAGCTTCTTCCGGGTCTCCCACGTGGGTGCAGGGGCCCAAGGACTTGGGCCATCTTCTACTGCTTTCCCAGGACATAGTAGAGATCTGGATCTGAAGAGTAGCAGCTGAGGATTGCCCATATGGGATGCTGGTACTGCAGGCAACAGCTTTACCTGCTACACCACAGCACCGGCCCCCTATACCATAAGTTCTTTTTTCATTCTTCAGTTGATGGACATCTGAGTTGATTCCATATCTTAGCTATTGTAAATTGAGCTGAAATGAACATGGAAGTACAGATCACTATTTCATATGCTGATTTCATTTCCTTTGTATAAATTCCCAGGAGTGGGATGGCTGGGTCATACAGTGGATCTCCATAATATCTTCAACAGTAGCTGCACCAGTTTACAATCCCACCAACAATGGATTAAGGTACCCTTTTCTCCACATCTTTACTAGCATTTGTTATTTCTTTATTTCTGTATGAGAGACATTCTAACTGGAGTGAGGTAAAACCTCATTGTAGTTTTGATTTTCATTACCCTGATGGCTAGTGATCCTGAGCATTTTTTTCATGTGTCTATTGGCCATTTGAATTTATTCTCTTGAAAAATATCTATTCAGGTCCTTTGCCCATTTCCTGACTAGTTTGGTTGATTTGTAGTTGTTGAGTTTATTGAGCTCTTCATATATTCTATAAGTTAATCCTTTATCAGTTGCATGGTTTGCAAATATTTTCTCCCATTCTGTAGGTTGCCTCTTTTCTTTGGTGAGTGTTTCTATTGCAGTGCAGAAGCTTCTCAGTTTGATGTAATGCCACTTGTTAATACTGGCTTTGATTGTCTGTGTTTCTGGGATCTTTTCCAAGAAGTCTTTCCCTATGCCACTGTCTTGTAGGGTTTCCCCAATGTTGTCTAGTAAATTTATAGTATCACGTCATAGTTTTAATTCTCTGATCCATTTTGAGTGGATTTCTGTGTAAGGTGTAAGCTAGGGGTCTTGTTACATGCTTCTGCATGTGGAGATCCAGTTTTCCCAGCACCATTTGTTAAAGGGACTGTCTTGGCTCCAGGGGTTGATTTTACCTTCTTTGTCAAAGATAAGTTGGTTAGGATGCATAGATTAATTTCTGTAGTTTATATTCTGTTCCATTGGTCTACAAGTCTATTTTTGTGCCAGTATCATGCTGTTTTGATTATAACTGCCCTGTAGTATGTCTTGAAATCAGGTATTTTAATGCTTCCGGCTTTGTTTTTGTTGTATAAGATGGCTTTAGCTATTCAGAGTCTCTTGTGTTTCCATATGAATTTTAGCATCATTGTTTCTAGATCTGAGAATAATGGTATTTTTATTGAGATCACATTGAAAATATAAATTGCTTTTGGTAGTATGGACATTTTGATAATGTCAGTTCTTCCAATTCATTGACATGGAAGATTTTCCCACTTTTTAATGTCTTCTATTTCTTTAATTATTTGTAATTTTCATGATAAAAATCATTGACTACCTTGGTTAAATTTATTCCAAGGTATTTAAGATTTTTTGTAGCTAGTGTGAATTGGATTAATCTTAGAAGTTCCTTCTCAGCAGTGGCATTGTCTGTATGCAAAGGCTATTGTTTTTTCTGTGTTGATATTATACCCTCCTACTTTACCAAACCCTTTTTTGAGGCCCAATATTCTCTCAATGGACTCTTTTGGGTTCCCTATACATAGAATCATATCATCAGCAAATAGGGATAGTTTGACTTCTTCCTTCCCAATTTGTATCCCTTTAGTTTCTTTTTCTTGCCTGATGGTTCTGGCTAAAACTTCCATGACTATATTAAATATAAATGGTGAAAGTGTATATTCTTGTTTGGTTTTATATCTCAGTGAGAATACTTCCAGCTTTTGCCCATTCAATAGGATACTGGCTGTAGGTTTGTCATAAATTGCCTTCATTGTGTTGAAGAATGTTCCTTCTATACCGAATTTGCTTAAGGTTTTCATCATAAAAGGATGTTGAATTTTGTAAAATGTTTTCTCTGCATCTATTGAGATAATCGTATGTTTTTTGATCTTCAGTATGTTAATGTTGTGTATAACATTTATGGATTTTCAGATTTTGAAACATTCCTGCCCATCAGGGATAAACCCCACTTGGTCTAGGTGAATAATCTTTCTGATGTGTTGCTGGATTTGGTTAGCTAATATTTTGTTGAGGAATTTTGCATCTATGTTCATCATATTGGTCTATAGTTCTCTTTTTATGTCTAATCTTTTTCTGGCTTAGAAATTAAGATGATGCAGACTTCATAGAAGGAGTTTAGTAAGAGTGCCTCCCTTTCAATTATTTTGAATAGCTTGAGAAAAATTTGTTAGTTTTTCTTTAAATATCTGGTAGAATTCAGCAGTGAAGCTGTCTGGACCAGGGCTTTTCTTTGTTGAAAGGGTCTTTATTACTTTTTCAAGTAATTGGTTATCAGCTTGGTTAGGTATTCCATGTCTTCATGACTCAATTTAGTTAGGGTGTATGTGTCCAGGAATTTATCCATTTCTTCTAGGTTTCCTGATTTGTTGTCATACAGTTCTTTGTAGTAATTCCTGATGATTCTTTTTATTTCTTTGGTACCTGTTGTTATATTTCCTTTTTCATCTCTGATTTTATTGATTTGGGTCTTCTTCCTCTTTTTTAGTTAGTTGGGCAATGTTGTATCTATTTTTTTTTTTCAAAAAACCAGCTCTTCATTTATTTTTTGTTTCACTTTTGTGTATTCCTTAATTTTAATTATTTCTTTCCTCTTATTAATTTAAGGTTTGATTTGTTTCTTTTATTGGTCCATGAGATATATTGACAGGTCTTTTATTTGGTGACATTCCAGTTTCTTGATGTAGACACTAATTGCTATAAACTTCCTTCTTAGCACTGCTTTCGCTGTATCCCATAAGTTTTGATAAGACATTGTCATCTTCATTCATTTCCAGAATTTTTTTTTATTTTTCTTTTGATTTCTTCTATGACCCACTGTTCATTTAGGAGCATGTTGTTAGTCTCTATGTGTTTGCATATGTTCTTGAGATTCTTTAGTTGTTGATTTCAAGCTTCAATCCTTTGTAATCAGAGAAGGTGCCTGGTATGATTTTGATTTTTTTTTAATTTGCTGTGACTTGCTTTATGGCCTAGTATATGGTCTATCCTAGAGAGGGCTCCATGCCATGCTGGGAAGAATGTGTATTCTGCAACCATGGAATAAAAAGGTTTGTAGATACCCGTTAGGTCCATTTGGTCCATAGTGCTGATTAGCTCTGTTATTTCTTTGTTGATTTTCTGTCTGATTGATCTGTCCATTGATGAAAGTTCCCTGTTACTGTTGTATTGGAATCAATGTCTCCCTTTAGATCTTTTAACAGTTCTTTTAAATAGGCATGTGCCCTGTACTTGGGTGCATATACATTTATTATAGTCAGATCTTCCTGTTGTATTGATCCCTTAATCATTACATAGCATCCTTCTCTGACTCTTTTAACAGTTTTTGTGTTAAAGTCTTTTGTCTGGTGTTAGAAGGGCTACACTTGCCCCCCCCCTCCCTTTTTTTCTGTTAGCATGCAATATCTTTTTCAATTTTTTCACTTTCAGCCTGTGTGTATCTTTGTTGATGAGGTGTCTTTCTTGAAGGCAGCAAATAGATAGGCCTTCTTTTTTAATCCATTCAGTCAGTCTGTATCTTTTAACTGGAGAGTTGAGGCCATTTACATTCAAAATAACTATTGATAAGTAACTCCTTGGCCCTGCCATTTTTTGTGAATATTCCTGTCATTCTTATGACAATGGTTTTCTTTCTGTGTTTCTGCATGTAGCACATCCTTTAGCATCTTTTGTAAGGCTGGAAAACTGGTGACAAATTCTTTGAATTTCTGCAATGGAAAGTCTTTATTTCACTTTCATTCATAAATGAGAGCTTTGAAGGATTCAGAATTCTGGGTTGACAGTTTTTTTCTCATAAGATTTGGACTATATATTGCAATGGGTTTCTGATGAGAAGTCAGCTGTGAGTCTAATTGGAGATCCTCTGAAAGTATCTGGCATTTCCCTGGTACACATTTTAGAATCTTTTCTTTCCACTTTACTGTGGAGAATTTGACTACAGTGTGTCATGGTGAAGATCTTTTCTGGTCATGTCTGTTAGTAGTTCTATATGCTTCTTGTACTTGGACATTCCTTTCTAGTCCCTTCTCTCTTTCCATACCTTCAGGCACTCCTAAGACCCATATGTTGGGTTGTTTGATAGTATCCCATATATTTCCAACACTGTTATAAGTTTTCTAATTTCTTATTTTTGTTCTGACTGTAACATTTCGAGATTTGTCTTCTAGCTCAGATATTTTTCTGCCTTGCCAACTCTGTTAAGGCTTTCCACTGCATTTTTGTTGGATCTATTACATTTTTCATTTCTAATATTTCATTTTGATTTATCTTTAAAATTTCAATTTCATTGTGGCAATTTTCATATCATATGGCTTTCTTTAGTTTGTGGATTTGCTTCTGATTGCTTTTGAGTAAACCTATGATTAATTTTATGAATTCCATTTTTGGCATTTCCTCAATCTCTTCATCTTCACATTCAAATATTGAAATGTTGTAGTGTTCCTTTAGGGGCATCATAGTGTCTTCTTTATTCTTGTTTATTGAATTTCTGCATTTTTAGGGTGTTATTTTTCCCCCTCCGATGGCTTTTATCTTTGAGCTATACCTCTGTGGCTTAGTGGAATATCTACACTTTAAGTGAATGCCAAAAGGCATATGGTGGATGTGGCCAGGGAACTCTGTTCAGTGCTCCAGGGTGGGATGGGTATCCAGAATAACACCCAAGTTGGGTATGGTAGCTCTCCTCTTGTAACTGGATGAAGAGGAATTGTCACCTCTGTTGGTGCAGCCATCCCTTCTCCAAGGTGAGGAATGCCCAGGTGTTAGCCCCAGTGTGTTCAATACTCATCTGCACTGCTGTAAGAACCTCATGTATGATCTGCACCATCCTTCCTGTGAACACAGTCCCCACAGCTATGAGCTGCTCTAGGCAACCAAGGAGCTCTGAGAGTGCGCATCAGCACTCTGTGATTGCCCTGCTACTCCCTGCCTTTTCTCACGCAGTCACAATGTTTTCTCATTCTCAACACTCAGGGCTCTCAGGGTCAAAGAGTGCAAGTGGGGCCACTCTGCCCGACTAGCCCATCCAGTCTGCAGGGAGACTGAGCTGTTCCTAGAGCCACTGTCCCTGTGTGCTCCAATGCACTGTATTGAGTCCTGTCCTCCCAACCAGATTCAAAGTCTGTGGCTAATGCAGTTTTTTCTCTCTGGTAAGATCTCTGGGTCACAGGCACACTCAATACCAGCCAGCTGCAGCCCAGCTCACTTCGCAATTGTACAGCATGCAAAGGAGAGTCCCACAGGTGGCACTCCCTTCCGTAGGAATGGATCGCCCTCCCTACCCGTTGCCAGGTGGGTACAGCTGGCGTGGTGGAGACCATCCCCATTATTTGCTCTTGAACTGCTGTAGTTGCCCCTGCTGTCTGCATGGAGGGTGACCCCAATAGTTGCTGGGTGCATGCACAAAAACTGGAGCAGCTGCTATCTGCTTACATCCAAAATGGCTCCAGCCTTCTCACCACTGGCTGCAGGTCACTGTTGTAAGCAGGGAGAATGGGAGAGAGACTCACCCCCTTTTCCCCCAATCTTGGTGAGCAGTTGACCTGCTTCCCTGAGGAATCCAGGCCAGACTCAGATACGGTAATGTTCATTAAGCTCTCCCTCCAGCTGTATCTACAGTGGCATATTCCTTGTCTTATCCCACCTAGTTTGCCAGGGCAGGTGCTTTTTTTTCCAAGCTGCCTAGGTTCTTCATTGCCTGTAACTTGCACATGGGTCCAGGCCATTTCTACTGCTTTTGCAGGATCTCCCACTGAAGTTTCCCCTGCAGTTTTATTTCAATAGTGTTTTTTTCTCATTTTTTTAAATATGAATTTTGCTTAGCCTAAATCAGACTACCCTGTTGCTATTCTACCATCTTGGAACTCCTCCCCTGTTTTTTTAATACAAAAATCTTTGGCACCTTGGCATGAGAAAAGCAAGAAAATCATGCTCATCTTCCTCTAGCCTTTGCTGATTTGAGTGTTGCATTCCTTATACACAATGGAAAGAAACATTTATCCCTGAAGACACAGAAATGTGAAAAATAATCTGAAAACAAAGGCTTTGTTAAGTTCCCCTACCCACTGCCAAGTTTATTACCATTAACTCATACACTTTTGTCCTTCAGTCATATTTCTTCATCACTGTTTACTTGTCATCAAAACTTAGTATCAAAATACACCAGTTGACCTGTTCCTTTGGATGTTCATTTATGGAGAAGGTGAAATTTACATTGAAGAAATTTATATACTTTCACTTTATTAATCTCTATTGTTCTAAGGGCCTCAACTATGAACCTAAGATAAGAAAAACCGTGTGTGTGTGTATGTGTGTATGTCTGCCTATGAGTCATATTCCCAAGAGACTTTGACTTTGATCCTGAATGAGATGGGAATATTTGGATAGTTTTGAGTAGAAGTGTGACATAGTCTGACTTAAGTTTTAATTGAATAACTGGAATGCTATGGCCAAGGAAATCAATTCCTAGATAACCTAGATAAGAAATCATAGTGTGTAAACAGTTTGACAATAAAAAGCAGTCAAAATCTGCATATCCATTTTAGTAGTAAAATTATCAGGTATTTAAAGAATAATTGTATGTGAGCTACAAGACAAAGGGGTGATTCAGGATGACACACAAGGTTTTGATTTAAATAACTTAAAAGGATAGTGTGACCACTAACTATAAAGGATCAAATTGCTGGTAGACCTTAGGGTAGGGAATAACAGGAACTCTTTTTAAGCCTGATATCAACGTGTATAATAGACACCCAAGGGGAGGTGTTAAGTAGGAATTTAGATATTACCATCTAAACCTGGAGTGTGAGGCCAGGAAGAGAAGCAATTGATTTAATTGAGAATCATCTGTAATAGATTTAGGAAGAGAAGGGTCTTGTGACTAAATGGGTTAAGCTACCACTTAGGAAGCCTGCACCCTATATTAGAATGCCTAGGATTGAGTTCCATTTCTAATTCTAATCCAGTTGCCTGCTAATGCACCTGGAAGGCAGCAAATGATGGCTAAAATACTTGGTCCCTGATACCCACATGGTAGACTCAAACAGAATTCCTAGCTCCTGGCTTCAGTCTGGCCCAGATCTGGCTATTGTGGGCATTGAAGAGTGAACCAGTGGAAAGAAGATATCTCTGTTGTTCTACCTTTCAAATAAATAACTCAAATTATAGGAAGAGAGGATTCAGTTATTTTTTTAATTGGAAAAGTACCAGGACATTGTATGATGGAAATGATCCAGTAAAAAAGTAGATATTGAATATCTACCTTAACCATTGTACTCCATTCCAAACATAGATATTAACAATAAAATGATATTCAGTAATAAGGTAAGGATTTTTGTATAGATCAAACTCAAAATGATGTATGTTATAGAACAGTGGCATTAAAGCCATTTGCAAATAACTATGCAAAAATTGCAGTCACAAATCCAACTACTTCATGTTCTTTTGTATTTTCTTTCTTTCCAAACACTAAAGGATGTGCATGCCATTAATCTTATTAAATATTACATTTGAGAACGAAAATCTTTGTTTTTCTCAACGTAATTTCAACTACTAACAAGCCAAGTTATAGAATTTATAGAAAGTTAGGAAGTCAAGTGGATCCTTTTTCTTGGGTCCTAAGAGGAGGAATTCTAAGCATGCATTCTTTATGCATGTGATTTAGTGAGGAGTGGCTCTTAAAAGAAACCAATAAGGAAATGAGGGCAGCAAGGTAGGACAAGGAAAGAAACCAGGGAACAATGCGGACTTAACTGGTGACAAACTTCAGCCTGATCTCACAGGCATCTGGGAGGCATGGATTTCAACATAGTTGTCTTTGTGGCAAGGGAGTAGTCTGTAGGCTTTTTTCCACATAGTAAGGATGGAAGATGGAACTAAAATCCTGTTACTTCCCAGGAAAGGGAATTCTTGAGCCACCCAGGGTAAATCTCAGGAGAAGGGATCATCTGGGAGATCTCAGCAGTGGCACTTGGATGTACCACCCAGGAAAGGGGACCTGGTTGGGGTAGCAATAGTGGCTACTACATTGGCCGTCAGTAGCTGCTGTGTGATACCTCCATGTTCTTTCCAGGATAAGTTATGCAGATTCAAAAAGGTAAGCATGGGTGTTGTTTTTTGCTGCCAGAGAAATGGAAATTAAATCTTCAAAAAATGTAGTATACTAACACCATTTTCATTTTTCCATGAGCATTTCATTAATATCTGTGAAAAGTAGTCAGAACCACAGTTTACTGTCCTGACTGAGGTTACCCATGGGTAATCCCTCCTGGTTACCTTATGTAAGGAGAGTTCTAGTCTATTGTGCATCATTGATCATGGTCCTCAAGTGATAGTCACGGTGAATAACAAGAAGTCTTCATTTGACAAGTATGTCTAAATTCCATGTATCTTTTCATTCACATCAGAGTGATCTATTTTTGCTTGACTGAAAGTAAGCATTACAACTGTATCTGTGAGAAAAATCCATACACGCCAACTCCATATTTTCTAGTTAGGGCTGTTAACCTTGCCTATAACTTGTGGCACATGTACTTGGCCATGTACATCTATAAAACAAGTGAATGCAATAGAACAATTTTAGAAGTCTGTGTGGGGAGACTACTTAGGTATATCAGTTGTTTTAACCTTACGGTTACTCTTGGCCAAGTCATACAACTTCTTCTTAATTAGTTTTCTTATCTTTGAAATGACAATGAAATCAATCCACCTCCAGCTCCAACCTCAAGGATTTTAGTGAAGCCTCAACAAGAAAAGATAAAAGAGGAACCTTTTGCAGCACATGACTCCCAAAGCCTTGCTGGTCTTTCTCTTAGCTCCCTTCTCTCAAATGCTGATGTCACTTTGTTTGTGTTCCCTTTTTAAACTCAACTTTCAAAGGATCTCATCGGTACTACCCTTGATGTCAGGTTGCTAAGCTGTGATCTCTCCTTGAAGTCTATTTATACCATGTACCTAATTTACCAAGTCCTCAGCACTAATTCCTTGTGTTACTTAAAGAATAAAAAAGGACAAAATCCCATCTTTGCCATATATGGTAGAAAGAAATAGGGTATGTCCTGAATCTTCCAAAAAGAAAATGCAGGGATGCCCCCATTTTTTTCCTAACCCAGACAGCAATTTATAACCACCTACACCCAGAATAGTCCCAGTGTGCCCCTACCAGCCTGAGACAAGGGCTCTCATCATCACCTCTTCTAGAATCTGGTCTCAATTTTGCTAGTACTCCAAACATTCACTAAATTGTTTATTTCTTGCAAATATAATTCTCTAGTGAGAAGGAGTCTGATTAAACAAAAATCTATAACCCCCATCTCACCTCCATTATAGTGGGAAAGCCCACAGCTGGAAGGAAGGGTTAGTTCATCCCAAAACATATTCCTTTTGTTTGATAGGAAAACTCTATAAGAGTACTTCAGACCTTCATGAAAAATGGAATTTAAAGATGTATTTCTTTTGGTACCGCACATTTCTGAAAACCATGTATAGTCTTTCACAGTGCTCATTTTCCACAGACAAAGACTCCTAGTCTTTTGACCAGTAATTGGTGATCTGGAGGTGGTCTTGCTTTTAGAATCTAAATAATGGCGTAAACTATTTCATTTGGAACTTGGCTGTCACTTCTCATCAAGAGGAAAACAAGAGAAACTGAAAATACATGTTCACCCCCTGATCACCTGTCAGCCACACAGGAAACAACATCTCACAATTTGTCCCTGCCCAGGCACTTCATCTTCAAACAGAAACTGCATCTTAATTATAGCCTTTAATGGGCTGTTTCACTCCAGGATCAATATGTCTGACAAAAACCAAGCTCTGCTAAAAGCTCATTAATTCACATCTGACTAATTCAGGATTTGTGATGATTTTGGCAGGAACCAAGCTGAAGTTTACCTTTTGTACTGCTGCTTATAAAGGTTTAGCTTGGCCAATTAATTAGGAAGAACATTGCCAGAGAAGAACTTACAGAACACCTATTGGCACAGAGATAACAGGCTGATTGCAGTTCCCGACTGCTCTGTTCTTACTAGGCAAGCCCAGTTAACCACTGTTTCAGAGCAGCCCTTTGGACTTGGAAACTGAAAAGTACACTGCCTCAGGATGGATCTTCAGATCCAAGAATGTTACCGGCTGAAGGCTGTAGCCTCTCACTCCACCTCTCATGTCAGCTGTACATGGTAGATGTTTCTAGATGGGTCATGATCATCTCTAAGGCAGCATCCAATCTCATCATGGTATGGGATGAGCATCTCCTTGTCCTTTTGCTCAGGCCCTTCTCTGAGCCCACAAGAAAAGCCCAACGCATAGGGGGTCCATTCTTACAGAGGTTAAAGTTCTGCCAATAGAAATTCAGATTCATTGGTAGGCATTCTCTAAGCTGTTCAGATGTCCATGCTCAACCACTGTGACCTTGATAATGTGCACTGCTCTCATTTTTTTCACATTCTACTTCATAGTATTGCCTCCCGAATAAGTGACCTGCTCCCAAGTGTGACATTGTTTTCAGGGGATACAGAAACTAGAATCTATTCCTGTAAACTTTTGTGTGAAGGTCTATGTGTATTTGAGATGTTTACTCATTGCTCCATCTAGTTGTTCTTTGATCAATGTATTTCTTGTGCTTTGGGGTTTAGTATTTTTTTTTTGCAGTAATGTCAAATGGGTAATGTTTGTCTTCATTAATGAGTCCTTACTATCCCTTCTACAGCTCTTTATCCAGATCTGATCTGTTCTGCTGCTGTCATTCCTAAGCCACAATCTTTTTCCAAATAAAGCATAAACTGTCCATCCTCAACAGTTTGACTTCTACCAGTGTTTTGTTCTTTAGTGCCATGATGCCTACTAGCTAATATGGTGCATGGGTCCTTGCTAAAGGGCTCCTTTGATTTTATATTACTGTGAGATGATAAAAGTATGAAACTTAACCAGGACTTTTCATCATCACTCAAATAATGCTTAGATTTGGAGCATTACTGTCATCTTTTCCTTTGAGCTTCTTGGGCCTTTATTCTTTTTGTTGTTAGTCTTTTTCCTATTTAAACTTTGTGCTGCTCAAGGTGTGATTGGTGGGTTACAGAATTGAAGGTCCTTTACTAGATCTACTGAATCACAGGATATGCACTTGAAGAAGACTCGTGGGTGATTCACATGCATTCTATTAGGAGTAGGGCTGCTGCTGATGGGCTAGCCTGGATATCATTATTAATCCAGTTGAAATTATTGCTGATTGCTGTGCTCCAAGAACAGTTACTCTTTATCTTTCTTGAATTTAGAGTAAACCTTATGTTTCCCAGAATCAATGACCTCTTGAACTCTTAGTCCCATCAGAAAATAGAACCTCACAGTAGATACTGTGATATGGTTCAAGATTCCATCTGCAGAGTCAATGTAGCTATCCTCTGCTGCTGGGGATACCGGCTTCTACATCCCTGAATAAGAACTGTCCTACATTATAGGTTACTCATTGTTCAAAGGAATTACACTTTCTAGAACACAACCTGAGGTCAATGGTGGGCTGATACAGGGAAATAGAGGCCCAAATCCTTATCTCAAGTTGGAACAACTGGGAGGGAACGATTTTAGTTCCACAGTTCCCAGAGGATTAGATGAGAACTCAGTTGTAACCACACTGTGATCAGCTCAGATTCTCCCTTTAGCCAATATTGCCTGCTTTATTTCTTGACAGATGTATATTGTGAGAGCATTTTTATGTACAACACTTCTGGGTGTGAGGTTCATTTTTAGGAAATACAACCTAAGACACTGTTCCTCTCCCATTACTTCTGATCTTACTTCTGTTATTTCCCTAGCCAGACAATTGGGAATGATTTAGACTCTTTGCTTTCCAATTTGGTCCAAGTATTAGATAATATTGTGTCAGCTT
The DNA here is from genome assembly GCF_964237555.1 of Oryctolagus cuniculus. Taxonomy (NCBI): domain Eukaryota; kingdom Metazoa; phylum Chordata; class Mammalia; order Lagomorpha; family Leporidae; genus Oryctolagus; species Oryctolagus cuniculus. The sequence continues at coordinate 37,464,211 of NC_091442.1, forward strand.
CTCCTTTCCATCCTTATGACCATTATTCTAGTTGAAGCTTTTCTCTCTTACCTAGATAATTGCACTAGATTCCTAACTTGCTTCCTTACTGAAATTATTCTTAAAGAAATATATCAGTTTCGGGTGTTCTGCACAGGGGTTAAGGTGCCGCTTGGGATGCCTGCATCTCCCAGCTGAATGCCTAAGTTCAAGTCCTGCCACTGCTGCTCCAACTGCTGTTCACTCTGGGAGACATCAGTTGATTGTCCAAATAGTTAGATCCTACCACCTAGGTGTCAGACTTGAATTGAGTTCTTGACCCCTGGCTTTGGCCTAGCCCAGCCTTGGCTGTTGTAGACATTTTAATAGTGAACTGGCAGATGGAAGATTGATTGCCTCCCTCCTTCCCTTCCTCTGCTTCCCTCTTTCCTTCTCTCTCCCCCATCCCCTCTTCTTTCTCCCTCCCCTTCCTACCCTCTTTCTCCCTCCTGCCTTCCCTCCCTCCCCTCTTTCTCTTTCTCCCTCCCTCTTTCTCCTCTTCCTTCTCTTTCCCCTCCCTCTCTCTATTTCTCTCCTGTTCAAATAAAAAATTTGAAAACAAAGCTTTAAATAAGTTATAAAATTATATATTTGCAGTTCTTCAGTAACACCCATTCCCTCAGCGCAAAACTTAAATTTTCTGACACACTATAAGACTTATTGACTCAGTACCAGACAGGCAGCTCTCAGAAGAGTCATTTATGTGTGTTGCCACAGGTTATCAGATTGTTTCCATGCAAATAGTGGTTTCTTTGATGCTAAGGATGTATTTTCCTATCTCAGTGTCCCTATAGCCTTGTTCAAAGCAAGGCACCTATCAGGACCTTGAATGAAAGTTCCCTGCAGACATCTACTCAATTCCCCTAAGTGGGTTATTCCTCCCATCCATCCATTCTAAATTCAGAAAATGAAATGATATCACTATTTGGTTATGTTTCTAACCTGTCACTTACCTTTACTTCTTAAGAATAACCATTTAAACTTGAGGGCATGATGACCCATTAGGAATTGCTGGGGTGACTGGATAGCCAGGATTTACAGCACTCTGCTGATGTGATTCTTTTTATGCATCCTGTAAATTTTAGTTATAGCTACACTTGTCTGTGACCAGTGTGGACAAGGCTGGCTCCTTTTTGTAATTTCATAAGCACAATAAGGTCATAAATTTCAAGCTGCCTTTTTTTCCTTTTTTTTTTTTTTCCTGGTAGCTTGAAGTAAGACAATGGACTTTCAAAAGAATATGTCAGCATTAATAGACAGCCACTCTAAATGAACCAGGTAGCACTGTTTCAAGGTTATTTGAAATTCATACCTACCTCTTAACTGAAGATCCAAGACTGAGAAGTAGTGATTTCTCTGATGAACTCACCACATCTTTACCTAGCTATAGGTAGGACAAGTATGCAGATGTGAACATCTAGATGGTAGTGTCATCTTTAAGACTCACCTGGATGGCCACAAGTCCTTAAAAGAACCATATAGGGGCAGACGCCAAGGCTCAACAGGCTAATCCTCTGCCTAGCGGTGACGGCACACTGGGTTCTAGTCCTGGTCGGGGCGCCGGATTCTGTCCCGGTTGCCCCTCTTCCAGGCCAGCTCTCTGCTGTGGCCAGGGAGTGCAGTGGAGGATGGCCCAAGTCCTTGGGCCCTGCACCCCATGGGAGACTAGGAAAAGCACCTGGCTCCTGCCTTCGGATCAGCACGGTGTGCCGGCCACAGCGCGCCGGCCACGGCGGCCATTGGAGGGTGAACCAATGGCAAAGGAAGACCTTTCTCTCTCTCTCTCTCTCTCTCACTGTCCACTCTATCAAAAGAAAAATTAAAAAAAAAAACATGTATGTGATTTTACATCATAGGAATTTAATCAGACTTCTTAGATAATAGTAGCCACCTTTCAATTAACTGCTATGCAAGTTTATGTCAACACCCCAGACCACATTAGCCCCCAAATTACTCAGTGTTTAGAATTCTATTTTGAGGAACATTGTTAAAACAGATATATAGGAAATTTGAAAGGGAAACACAAAGTTTGCATATTCTCTTTCTCCCTTATCAACATCATGTATTTGTATATTATACATAAGTAATCAGTATTGGTACATTCTTAAAGCTCATAATCTAATCATTTCTTAGGTTTCCTTTTTAACCTAATGTTCTTTTCTTTGTCAGAATCCCATCCAACAGTTACCATATTCTGTGCTTCTGCTTCTGTAATCTTCAAAATAACTAACATGAGTTAGGTGTATCACAGATGCTAAAAATGGCTATGCGAGATCTCTGAGCTGTAATTTCTTTATCCCTGAAATGAGGGGGCTCTTCTAGATTATCATCTTCAAAGTTCATAGACCTGTGTTTTTATTATTTTTAAGGACTTCTAGGAGATGCACAATTGAAGAAAAAAATAGGGCCTCTTTATTGGCAACTACAAGAAATTCTGATGTAGAAGAATAGATTAAACTGTTTGGCATTGTCAGCAGTAAAGTACAAACTCTTCCATACTGTCTCTGAAAAGATGAAGAAATTACTGAAGTTAAAATGAAGTTGGGATTGTAGATACTAGAATGTGATTACTCATGGGCCACTTTTTAAAAAAAAATTCAGTACATACATGTAAATATATATAATCAAAGAATTCCTGTGGATTTTTTGAAATTAAATACATAATGTGGAGTTGGAGTAAAAACAATACCTATTTTTTTCTTTTTTTAAATTCGTATGTATCTCATAAATACATTAGGAATATAGTAATTCTTCCCACCATACCTGCCTGCCCTCCTACCCACTCCCTCCTCCTCCCTCTCCTGTTTAGTCTGAGAAAGAAAAGAAACAAAGAAAAAAAAAGCATGGAATAAAAAAAATATGAACTGTGCCTCAACAGTCTACACAAGAGCTGTTCTATGTTATACCTTCTTGAAGGTGATTTTGCTTTTTTCCCCCTCCCTCTTTTCCCTTCCTTCCTCCACTTTATTTCCTTTTAGAAACTGATTTGTCTTTTAAAGAAGAACCTGAGGATGGTACATCTCTTGTGAGCTCTTAACTTTAACTTATGAGAAATAGTATTATCCTCCATTTAATAAACTAAATGGAAGTGATTCTTGAACGTGTTTTTACTATTAAGTCTCATGATACAACTCTCTGGGGATATAGGTCCTGCATGGGAAGTTAGTGCACAGTGAGTCCTGTTTTAAAAAGCACCTATTTATACTTATTGTCATATCCCTTTAGGCTTCTCTTAGTGATGACTTTCCTTGATTTTGATGACCTTGACTGTTTTGAGTAGTTCTGATGTTTCATAGAATGCCCCCAATTAGAATTTTCATGTAATTTTTCTCATTTTTCTGAAGTTCATGTATTTAGGTGGAAGATCATAAGAATGAAGTTCTATTCTCATCATGAAGTAGACAGGCTAAAACCAATTAGATTTGTAAACTGGAAGACCACGCCTTCGCCACACCCCTGTGTGACCTCACACCCTACCTGATACCCTCACCACGCCCCCATGTGACATCATGCTATACATGACCATACCTGAGCACCCACCTGCCCACAAGCACTCCCCTGCGAAAAATATATGAGGCAAGGAAGGTCCCAAAAGGCTCTCCGCCTCTGTTTTGCTGCCGGTGATAAGCGGTGGGTAGCAGCTCAAGGTGCTTGCTGCACGTGGCTTTTGGCCCGCTCTCTGCTTGGTACGGACGCTACCCTAGTTTCCAGATTTTCCCCTCTCCTTAAACTGAACTAAAACCCTCACTTTCCTACGCACCTTTCACACTAAAAGCTTGAAATGTACCATGCTGCCTTGTTTATCTGTACCAGTATTTAGAATTCTTCTCTAAGTATTAGGCAAGAACTCTCTCAGACTTATTAATATTAGGGATTTATTAATAAGCATATGGTAATATCATATGGCACCCCAAATGTGGCACCCCAGATGGTACTTCTGAAGAACTTTAAAGGGCCACATTATCATATAGATTTTAGGGGGTCATTCCCAATATCAATCACAAGATATGATATAAAAGACAAATCTATCTATAGACATATAACACACGTTCTATATGTTTAGAGCGAGCATTTAGTCTAACACTTAAGACATCTGCCATCCACGTTGGAGTACCTGTATTCAATCCCTGACTTCAGCTCCTGACTCATTTCTTGCCAATGCAGACCCTGGGAGGCAGAACTTTTGGCTCAAATGATGAGGTTCCTGCCAACCAAGTGGGAGATTTAGATAGTATTTCCCAGTCCCAGCTTTGGCTCCAGCCAAGGCCCAGCCATTTGGAACATTTGGGGAGTGAAGCAGTGGTTCAGAGCTCTCCTTGCCTTCTCTTTCCTTCATCCCCTCCCATATAAGTAGATTTTTTAAAAAGCATTTAATACTGTTTGAAATTATTCTTCATAAGAGATTTTGCCATTGCCCCCTCCAGTTATTAATTCAACCATGTATGTACATCAATGTGGACTAGTGTATCTTATTCATTAGATAACAATATAATTATATTTTATTACTGATTTTCTCAAATTATTTCATACCTAGTCACAGGGAGTTTTTCAGTTGACTTCTTTGTACTACTTGTCTAATTCCATGGTTGTGGGGTTGGTTTGTTGATTGGAGCACTTCCTTACTTTGTGACAGTGAAAGATTTGCCTAGGCCTAAGATCACCAATTGCTTTAAGAATCCCTGCTTCCCTTAAAGAGGATTGTATTGGAAACCAAGATCTAGGTACTGGTTATTTGTTGAGATTAGATTATTTCTTCTAGGCTCTCTAAACTACTGGAGAAAGGATTGTACGTGTACATAGTAAGCTATGTGTATCCACATACCTATACATATTTCTGTGCACAAGCATCTGTATATGAAGCTAAACATGGGTTCATACCAGTGGCTCCAACTCTAGTCCATTAACAAGTGGAGTACTCTAGCCTCTTCCCATTGGTTATTAGTAACTGCACTCTAACAGTGAGAAACCTAGCACCTACCATCCACTATCTTTTTACTTAATTGGTTGTAGTACATTTTGTACATTTTGTAGCAGAATTAGAATTGTTAGACCATAGGTTATTCCACATGTAGATTTTTGTGGGAACACAAATTTTCAAATCCGATGAGTAAATAAGACTGTAATTGCTGGACTGCATAAGACTGTGCTTAGCTTTGCAAGAAATTGCTAATCTTTTTTCCAAATTAGTTATGCCTTTTTTTTTTTTTAAATCCTACCAGCAATAAATGAGTTTTTGGTGTTCTACAGCCTTGCCAGCAATTGGTATTGTCAGTGTTTTGGATTGTAGTCATCCTAATTGGTTTGTGGTAATACCTCATTTTTCTCATTTGAAATTTCCTGGTCGGTGAATGATGTTAGATATCTTTATCTAGGCTCATTCACAATTTGTACATCTTAAGTGAGGTCACTGTTCAGATTTCCCTGTACTCTTTAATTATAATGCTATTATATCATAGTTGATAAGTTCTTTGTATATTTTAGATAAATTCTTTCATCAGATTTTTTGGAAAATGTTTTATCCATTCTGAGGCTTGCCTTTTGTTTTCATAAGTTCGTTTCACAGATCATAATTGTTTAATTTTAATTCCAATTCACCATTTTCTGTCATACATAATTTTGTTATTGCCCTTAAAATTCATTATCAAGTTTACAAAATTACCTGTTTTTGTCTTTGATAAATGTAGTTTTTCATTTTTCATTTAATTCAACTGTTCATTTTTTGGTGATATCTGAGACAATTAACATAGCACGAAATTCTCCATTGTACAACATAGAATTCGTAACTTTTCATAATTGTGTGAACACCACTATCCTCAGTTATAGAATATATTAATCACCTCAGAAAGGAAAATCCATCCCAGTTTTCTACCACCTTCAGACTTAAGTCTGAAGGCTGTTAAGTTCTTTTACATAGCACAATGTCTTCAAGGCTTCTGCATCTTGGAACATGTGTAAGTAATCCATTCCTTTTTGTAGCAAAACAATATTCCATTATGTGGCTATACCATTTTATCTTTTCATCTGTTGATGAATATTTGCACTTTTCCTGTCTTTCAGCTGTCATGAAAAATATTGCTGTCACTTGTATATAGAATTTGGAGTAGAAATTTTTTTACTTCTCTTAGGTAATAAAATTATAAGAAGTGTAAATGCTTGATCATATAGTATTCTGTATAAGTTTTGATAATGTTCCAGATTTTTTCCAGAAAGTTTAGCATTTTTATGAGACCTTGCACTATTGTAAAAAAAAAAAAAACCACCATAGTTCAATATTTATAAATTAACAGTGTGGAAAAAACAATTTACAGTTTTCATAATGAATATATCAACTACTGCACACAATGAAAAATCAAAATGTCTCAACATGAGTATTGTTTAAAATTCAACTAAAAATAGGGATTGTGTCATTTATTTAAAATGACTTGGGGATGGTGCTGTGGTGCAGTGGGCTAAGCCTCTGTCTCTGGCATTGGCATCCCATATGGGTGCCAGTTCTAGTCCTGGCTGCTCCACTTCCAATCCAGCTTTCTGCTATTGCCTGGGAAAGCAGTGGATGATGGCCCAAGTGCTTGGGCCCCTGCACCCAGGACAACTAAAAAGTAAAACTGAAACAAATTTATATGATGATCTATGAACCTCTGCCATAAACTTTTCATTATGTTATAAAAAACTGTCTCAAATACCTCACTAGCGAATATTTCAGTTAACTAAGCAATAACTAATTTCATAACTGTTGGCCAATACCTTGAAAGCAGAACAGAACATAATGGTGAGAGCTTTTTTTTGCTTTCTTTTCTGATGATCTCATATATAACAAACATTACCCTTAGTTGTGATTTGCATCAGACTACCTGTAGACCTAGGCAGGAGTGGTCTCTCCCTAAGTTCTGTGCTTTAGGAGTTCTGTGGTTTTTTTTTATTTTTTATTTTTTTCTAAATTCCTTTGGCTGTATCCCTCTCCATGGAGTAGATCAATCTACAGAATCAAAATGATAAATCTAATTGGGACCCACAACTCTATTCTGTACCCTCCTCCAAATTTCCTGCGTCCCAGAATTCCTGCCTGTGCCTCCACTTCCACAGCCTGCGTGGGAGTCTCATGCGGATATGACCTCTAAAGCAGTTCTGTACTGCCAGTGTGCATGGCCCTGATACCAAGGGGGTGGACAGTGGATGATTCTTCATTGGGTAACTATGAAGCTTTGACATGCAGCTGTGGTAACCACACATGTTCATGAAAAACTTCAAAAGTGTTGAATGAAGCTTGGGATGGGATGAGAAGTTTGTCAAATGGTAGACAGGGTCAGTTGTTTTGTTTGTTTTTAATTTTTAATTATTTTATTTAAGGTATACAGATTTCATACATTCCATATATACAGATTGAGGAACATAGTGATTCTTCCCAACCTGCCTTCCCTCCCACCCATGCTCTCATCCTTCTTCCTTTTTCTCCTATTCCCTCTTAGTTTTTACAAAGATCTATTTTTAATTAACCTTATACCAATAAGATTAATCCTACACTAAATAAAGAGTTCAACAAACGGTATGAGGGAAAAAATTAGTTTTTTACAGATTCAATGTGATTTATAGATAAAATTCTAAGAACATAATAATACCTCCCCTACCCTCTTTCCATTTCTTCTATTTATTTTTTGGCTTTTTAACTTTTGAGATAATAGTCAAAAATACATTACAGTAAAAAGGCTTAATATTTCACAGAATAAGAAATTTAACAGGTAGAAAGCAAAAAGGCCCTCATTTTTTGAGAATATAGACAATGGTTATAAACAAGAATTGAATGGAAAAAGGACCATCCACATACAGTAAATTTTAAAGTAAACAGATTATTAAACTATAGTAGTAAAATATTAACCATTCATTTCACAAATGTATAAAATAGTTTTATAAAGCTATATTTGCAGCAATACTGATACACACAGACTTTTTTAAAAAAATAACCTTTAGCTCCCACGTAAGGGAGAACATGTAGTATATGTCTTTCTGGGTCCAGTTTCTCACTCTACATGATATCCTCCAGTTGGATACATTCTGCTGCAAACGGTAGAATTTCATTCTTTTTTATAGCTGAGTAATATTCTATTGTGTATATATGCCACATTTTCTTTATCCATTCATCCAAATTTTGGCTATTATAAACCATGCTGCTATAAACATGGTGGTGCAGGTATCCCTTTGACGCATTGTGTTCAAGTCTCTTGGGTATATATTCAATAGTGGGATTGCTGGACCACATTGTTTTCTAAAGTTGCTACATTTTACAATTGCATCAGAAGTGTATGATGGTTCTGATTTCTCCATATCCTGCCCACTCTTGTTGTTTTCTGACTCTGATTATAGCCATCCTCCTAGGTTTGAAGTAGTGTCTTACTGTGGTTTCACTTTGCATTTCATGATTACTAATGATATTGAGCATCTTTTCATGTGGTTACAAGCCATTCAAACATATTCTATGGGCAAATATTTTTTTGGATCCTTTACACAATTTTAATTTGGGATATTGGTTTATTATGCTGTTGTAAATATTCTTTATAAATTTCAGATACAACCATTTCATGTGTTATGCTCTAAGTTTCTTTATTCAGCTTTTGAAGCACAACAGATTTTAAATATAATGGCAATCTGCTTTTCTTACTTTGGCTTAGATTATAAATCAGAAATTATTACTATATTTTGTGACTATGACTATTACTATTAGCCCTATATTTTCTAATTTTACTGTGTTAACTTTTAAGTCTTTGTTCCATTTTGTACTTCTCAAAATACTTGATAATTTTGCATGAAGATATAATTTTGCAGGTGATATCCACTTGTTCCTTAAATGTTCATTGAAAAAACTATTTTCAATGGTCTTGACATCACTGCCAAGCCAATGAACCATAGATATGTAAGTTTATTTCTATACTTTAAATTTAGCTGATCTATGAATTTATGCTTATGTTAATTCCATACTGTTCAGATTACTTTTTTTGTGGTAAGTTTTGAAATTGGGAAGGTTGAGCCCTCTAACTGCATTCATTTTATTCAAGATTATTTTTAATAATTTGTGTTCCTTTTGTTTCAAAATGAACTCTAGCATATTAGGCATTTTGAGTTAATTTTCTGTGAGGCATAAGATGTCTATGGTCACTTTTTACATCCGTTTTGAATTGTTCTAACATCCGTTGTTGAAAGGTTATTTTTTCTTTTTTTTTTGTTTTGCTTTTTTTTCTGATTTGTTAAAACTATTTTACTTATTTACTTTCTACTTTTATTTTCCTCTTCCTTTCCTTTCTTTTCCCCTTCCTATTTTCAGTTTTTTTTAAAACTTTTATTTAGTAAATATAATTTTCCAAAGTAGTTTATGGACTACAATGGCTCCCCCCCCATAACTTCCCTCCCATCCACACCCCTCCCATCTGCCACTCCCTCTCCCGTTCCATTCACATCAAGATTCATTTTCAATTATCTTTATATACAGAAGATCGATTTAGTATATATTAAGTAAAGATTTCATCAGTTTGCACCCACACAGAACATAAAGTGTTAAAATACTGTTTGAGTACTAGTTACAGCATTAATTCACATTGGACAACACATTAAGGACAGAGATCCCACATGAGGAGTAAGTACACAGTGACTCCTGTTGTTGACTTAACAATTTGACACTCTTGTTTATGGTGTCAGAAATCTCCCTAGGCTCTAGTCATGAGTTGCCAAGGCTATGGAAGCCTCTTGAGTTCGCTGACTTCAATCTTATTTAGACAAGGTCATAGTCAAAATGGAAGTTCTCTCCTCCCTTCAGAGAAAGGTACCTCCTTCTTTGATGGCCCATTCTTTCTACTGAGATCTCACTTGCAGAGATCTTTCATTTAGGTTTGGTTTTGTTTTTGTGGTTTTTTTTTTTTTTTTTTTCTCTCGCCAGAGTGTCTTGGCTTTCCATGCCTAAAATACTCTCATAGGCTCTTCAGCCAGATCCGAATGTCTTAAGGGTTGATTGAGGCCAGAGTGCTGTTTAGGTCATCTGCCATTCTATAAGTCTGCTGTGTATCTGTTGAAGTGAAAGGGACACTATGAGAAACAGTGACTTGATCAGCTCTTGTCCTGACTGTTGATGTACAATTTAATACTTTATCCCTTTTAGTATTTTTTTGTATTACTATTGGTTGAACTCTGTAATTAACACACATTTATTCTTAGGTGTTGAAATTTAACTGAAAAGTGATCCCGGTTAAATATAAGAGTGGGAGGCCGGCGCCGCGGCTCACTAGGCTAATCCTCCGCCTAGCGGCGCCGGCACACCGGGTTCTAGTCCCGGTCGGGGCACCGGATTCTGTCCCGGTTGCCCCTCTTCCAAGCCAGCCCTCTGCTGTGGCCAGGGAGTGCAGTGGAGGATGGCCCAGGTGCTTGGGCCCTGCACCCCATGGGAGACCAGGAAAAGCACCTGGCTCCTGGCTCCTGCCATCGGATCAGCGCGGTGCGCCGGCCGCAGCGCGCCGGCCGCGGCGGCCATTGGAGGGTGAACCAACGGCAAAGGAAGACCTTTCTCTCTGTCTCTCTCTCTCACTGTCCACTCTGCCTGTCAAGAAAAAAAAAAATAAAAAAAAAATAAAAAAAAAAATATAAGAGTGGGAATAAGAGAGGAGATGTACAATTTTTTCTTTCTTTTGTCAAAGATCAAAGTTGAGTATATTTGCACATTTATCTGTGGGTAATTTAATTTTTTCCACTGTTCTATGTGTCTCCTCTTTGCCATTATCTTCATTATAAATGATGTAGATATATATATATATATTTTAAATAAAATTAGTTTTTGAGCACTTCAACTTTTTCTTCACTATTTTGTTGAATATTATTGGAATTTTGCATTTCCTTGTAAACCTTAGAAACAATTTACTGGTAACTACATAAAAGTTTGCTGTGATTTGTGTCTAGTGGTGTGATGAATTGAGAGATTGAATTGAGGAGAACTGATCTCAACAGCATGCAATCTTCTAATCTGTAACAAGGAATATCTCTATTTACTGGATATTCCTTGATTTCTATCATCATAGTTTTGTGGTTTTATGCACATAGACCCAGTACATAATTTTTAAATTGTATTTTTCTTTTTGTCATTAATGATAATTTTTAAAATTTAAATTATCATTTATTGATATAGTAAAACAATTGAGTTTTGTATATTAGCCTTTTAATGTTAAAGCTTAAAATTAATTTCCAATCTACATACCTCATTTTTTCTTGTCATATTGTACTTGTTAGGAATTGTTATGCAGTGTTTAATAGGGATGGTAATAAAGGCCATATCTGCCTGATTCTTTAAATAGGGCGTAAACATCCAGTTTCTCAGCACTGAATGATGTAACTGTAGATTTTCTTAGTAGTTGTTTTTACCAGGTTGATAAGGTCCCTTACTATTCCTAGTTTACTTCTGTGCATTTGAGTTGCCTTGTAAGGGAGTCTATCCAATTTCTCCTTCCATCCCTTATAACACTGTTGTCCTTTATTTCATCTATCTATACTTAAAAATATCCATTAGATACTTTGCTATTATTTCGAACAAACTGTTATTTATTAGATGAATTAAAATAAGAAATGGACAGAATTTGTTTTACTTTCATTTATTCCTTCTTTAATACTGTTTATTTACATTCAAGATTCAACCTAGGATGACTTTTAACATTTCTTATAAAACAAGTTTATGTTCACAAATTCCCTCAATGTTTGTTTAGAAATTTTTTTTCACTAGGTAAAAATTCAAGGTTTTTTTTTTTCTTTCAACCCTTGCTTACACGGTTTCTAAGGTGATTTCTGATACAGTTCTTACTGTTCCTCTACTGGAAAAATGCTTGTTCCTTTCTGGTCTGTATTAAGATTTTCTCTTTGCTTTTGGTTTCTGAAGTTTGGATATAATATTCCAGTTATAAGATTTTGCTTTTCTTTGTTAATATTCATCCTACCTGGTATTCTCTAAGCTTTTTAAATCTGTGGTTTGGTGTTTTGATTTCTTCTATAAATTCTAACTATTAACTAAAATATTCCTTCTGGTCTCTGAAAAAATTAGAGTATTCAAAGCAGGCCCGAGCTGCCTGGATACTGCAGCTGGGAATAATGGAATAGGACCGCGGTTCTATTTTGTTGGTTTTCGGAACTGAGGCCATGATTAAGAGGGACGGCTGGGGGCATTCGTATTGCGCCGCTAGAACTGAAATTCTTGGACCGGCGCAAGATGGACCAGAGCAAAATCATTTGCCAAGAATGTTTTCATTAATCAAGAACGAAATTTGGAGGTTCGAAGACAATCAGATACTGTCGTAGTTCCGACCATAAACTATGCCAACTGGCGATGCGGCGGCATTATTCCCATGACCTGCTGGACAGCTTCCGGGAAACCAAAGTCTTTGGGTTCTGGGGGGAGTATGCTTGCAAAGCCGAAACTTAAAGGAACTGATGGAAGGGCACCACCAGGAGTGGAGCCTGCGGCTTAATTTGACTCAACACAGGAAACCTCACCCAGCCCGGACATGGACAGGATTGACAGATTGATAGCTCTTTCTCGATTCTGTGGGTGGTAGCGCATGGCCGTTCTTAGCTGATGGAGCGATTTGTCTCTCCATATATATATATAATATGTATACATATAGAAAAATTTATATATGCATATGTAAGCATATATAATCTCTTAGTATTTCCTATAAACTTTTGTTAGAAGTATGATATATCACAGGTAATGGAAACTGAAGGAAATAAGATTTCAGTGTCAGTTTATGTTAATCTGACTAGCGTGTGCTAAGTTTAATATTTGCTGTAGCTATACTTTTTTTTGTCTCCCCTGTTGACTTTGGACCTTAGTAAGAGCTCCTCGAAGACTCTGCACTTTACAGCTCTTCTTCCATACTCCACTATATTGGGGGGGGGGGGGGCTGTTGCTGTTACAGCAAGGTTTAGCACAGGGGGGTTGCATTCTGCAAACTTATGATTAAATTTCAATCTTTTAGTGGCCCTTTGCTCCTTTGATACCCTGAAAAGTTTTCTCTGTCTGCTTTGGCGAAACAGGAGTGGGAGAATGTGCTTCCCCTAGCTAGGGTAGGGCTCTAAGTCTTTGTTTCCTGGAGACCAGTCCTTCTCATGGAGAACATGCTGAGTATATTCACAAGGTTTACTCCCCAACTCCTTGTACCATAACCATGAGGAGGTCTTTCTCAAATTTTTGTCATAGAACTTGGTGGGGTTCATGGATGTGAGACCCACAAAAGCATAGTGTTTGCTCTAAGGTTATAGCCTACAGGGATCTTTCATTCACATATTAGTCCCCACTGAGCTTCCAGAAGTTATTTCCACTTAAATCTACCTACCCAGTGAGGGCTCCAGCAGCCTTTGCTGCAGGAATGTAGGTCTTGAGTATGAAGCTGATTTGTCTTTGCAGAGTCAGTGTAGCGTTTTGCCTTGTGATGTGCATCACTGGATGGCTTCAAAAAAAGCCTTTGATATGTAATTGAGGTTTTTGTTGTTTTGTTTTGTTTTGCATTTTCCGGTTGCAAGGATAGGAGTTACATGACTTCTAAGCTGTTTACTTACCCGAGATAAAACTGAACCTTAGGTCAAGATGACCCAGAACATCTGGCAGTCATCTGCATTATTCTCATTGATCTAATCACCCTCACATTTAAAGCAAAACTAAGCAATGAAATCAAATAATCTCAGTCAACCCTGTGAAAGGCATGAGTATCAGATACGTTACAATCTACAGTAAATTTTACCTCATAAATCTTGAGTACAAAGTTGTGAGTTTTTTTTTCTGACTATTCAACTAATATATATTGTACTTTCTTTTTTTATTTATTTATTTATTTTTTTTTTGACAGGCAGAGTGGATAGTGTGAGAGAGAGAGAGACAGAGAGAAAGGTCTTCCTTTTGCCGTTGGTTCACCTTCCAATGGCTGCCACAGCTGGTGCGCTGCGGCCGGCGTGCCGTGCTGATCTGAAGCCAGGAGCCAGGTGCTTCTCCTGGTCTCCCATGGGGTGCAGGGCCCTAGCACTTGGGCCATCCTCCACTGCCTTCCCTGGCCACAGCAGAGAGCTGGCCTGGAAGAGGGGCAACCGGGACAGAATCCGGCACCCCGACCGGGACTATAACCCAGAGTGCCGGTGCTGCTAGGTGGAGGATTAGCCTATTGAACCGTGGCACCGGCCATATTGTACTTTCAAACTGTATTTATTAAATAAGCAAATCTTTAGTTCTATAAAATGCATAAAATCTAATATAGAAAGAAAACTATAGGTTCTGTATATTAACTGTTGATTGGTAACAACATATGATCTTGAAAAGGAAAAGAGATGTTGATCATTATTACCACTTTCCTGAAAATACTGTTATTACTAAATAAATTAAACAGACTTACAGGGTTAGCAATGAGAACTGAAACCAACAGTTTCCTTTCTGTGTCTTAAACCTTGCAGAGACTGATGATATTTTTGTCTTTGTACTGAAAGGAAGCAAAATATATAGCTACCTTCTCCAGAAAAGAATTCTTCTAGGAAGACTTTAAGCAACTAAAATCACTTAAACATTATGAGAACAGTGAGTTTAGCAAGTCTCTTGAAGACCCTCACCAGTTTTGCTCAGCAATCCAAAGCTATTATATCATAAATTCTCTCCTGTCCCAAAGAGTTTTCCACCTTTGAAACTTATCTTGAAATCAACTAGTTCCAGTCCTAAAATCCTATACATATTCTCTATTTATGGTTCCCCACAAACACCTATGAAGAAAGTATAATTGGTTTTATTTTGTAACAAGTCTAATCATCTTAGCTTTGCCTGATGAAAATTTATTTAATGGTCTTTGGGGCAATTAATGGTTAACAAAGTGGAAAGGGAGTTGAAAGCATCAGTTTTCATGGATTTTTAATATAGTTTACATTATAGAGTTAAGTATTTTATTTGAAAGGCAGAGTGACAGGAGGAGAGACAAAATATATATATAGTATATAAAAACGTATACTATACATAGTATATAGTATATATAGAACATGTACTATATTAATATACATAAATATATTATATGCTTGTTCATGCCCCAAGGGTCTGCAACAGCCCAAGGTTGGCCATGCTAAAGCCAGGAGCCAGAACTCCATCAGGGTCTCCCACATGGATGGCAGGGAGCCAAGCAATTGGGCCATCATCTACTACCTTCCCAGGGGCATTAGCAGGAAGCTGGATCAGAAAAGTGAAGTAGCTTGAACTTGAACTAACACTGTGATTTATGATTGAGATGTTCCCTGCTGTGGTTTAACCTGGGCACCATGATGCTTACCTCTACACTGTAGAGTTTAATGTACCTCTTGCATTTTAAAAAGGAAGCCTAAACTCTCCCAAGTAACCAAATAATAGGAAACTCATTATTTTCCTGTTTTTTCACTTAGACAAATATGTCAGAAAATTCTCCTTTACTTGGCTAACTTATACCATTTGTGTTAACCACTGGAAAACTCATGACAGCCTCTGGAATGTGTGCCCATTCTAGAAACTCAAATGTAGTTTTTTGTTTGTTTGTTTGTTTTTGTTTTTTGTTTTTTGTTTTTTTTTTTTGCATGAGAAACTTAAAGACTTGGAAGGTAACTTATGAGATACTTTTAAAAAATACAAAGCTGTTTAAAGGCTTCAAGCTGAAAACAAAAGACTTTTAATGAAATGTAAGTAAATATCTCATGGGATTGTCAAAGATCTGATTTCTAGTTTGCAGACATTATAAAATATTAGAGATCATTGTAAATTTTGTAGGAAAACCAGAGTCAGGGATTATTAGCTTTATATAATTGTCAGGCAGATGATTTCATTTGAATAGAACAGTGTTTCTGGTGAAATGTTTGGAAACTACTCATCTATTTCCATACCACAGATAGTTGGCATCCAATTTAGTTTAAGCTTTCTCCCATCCATGATAGTGTACAGATGCCAGTTTGAGAGTCCTGCCTTAGAACCACAGCTGGTTCTATTATTTGCAAGCCTTCTTCAACACATGGTACCTACTTTGTCCCTCCCTATGCTATCAATTCCATGCCTTTGGACTCTTCCTCCTTGGGCTCTCTTTGCCTACTGGGTTGCTCTCATTGCCTGGCCCCCATGATTCCGCCTGATGGTCTTTGTCATCTAGGGAATCAGGATCACATCTTTAGCAGGTCTTTCCTCACTACCCTTTATAAAATAGCAACTGCCCTTTCCACCTCACTTTCTTTTATTCAGCCTTATTTGTCTTTACAACTGCAAGCAGCTATCTGTAGTACATATGACATAAATATACTTTATTGCTATTCTCTTGCATTAGAATATAAATTGCATTGCTTTCTCCTGTATTATCAGTCCCAGGCAACTCAATAACTTTATTGTATTTTTTAAAAGATATAAAATGGTTCTGCTTTGCAACTTCCGATATGTCTATTTATTCTTTCTCCCAATAGCTGAAGTTGCAGTTGTTCAGGTTCACTATCACATGTCCAGATCCTTCTCATTAATCCCCATGACAAATCCAATAGGAAGAGGAGTCTCCTTTCTGAGACAGGCCATTCTTAGACTCCTGCCTTGCTTTATGTCCACGGTAGTGCCACTTTTTCCAAAAAAAGATCTTATACAAATGTGTGTGTGTGTGTGTGTGTGTTACACAGAGTGGTGGGAAGTACTATTTCTTATATTGTTTTTAAAAAGTCCAGTATTTTCACTGCCTCAGCACTCAATAGTTAAGTGGTAGGGAAAAAATCTGGTATCTTAAACCCGGATAAATCATGAGATTCTCCATGTCCCAGTGTTGGAATTGCCTTATAATCAAATTACCAAAAAGCCAAGATAAAAAATAATTAAAAACGGTTTCTATCCCTTACTCAAGTGCAAATCGAAATCCACATTAAACTCTTGTATCTTTAGAAAATAAAGAGAAAAGAAGCTCCTGGCTCCTGCCTTTGGCCTACTCCAACCCCTGGCTATTGCAGTCATTTGGGAAATGAACCAGCAGATGGAAGAGATCTCTCTGTCTCTCTGTCTCTGTTTCTCTCCCACCCCCCTCTGTAATTCTGCCTTTCAAATAAATAAATAAATCTTAAAAGAACTCTTCTCAAGTTCAAAAAAATTTCTGCACTAGAATGCCACTAAGTTCTTCACCCACAATCTACCACTAAACTCTTCACAGATCCCCAAACAACGTGGCCTCTTCTCGTTCTTCCATACCTTGTACCATACTGCCTCACCTCAGCAAAATTTGCCAGCTCAAATTCTGTCCTGTATTAGTTGTCTGTCTCCCTGCCTATCTCCAAATCTATGTCGGTTACATATCACTCTAGAACTTAATTACTTGACATAATCACTTTCGTAGCCTAAAATATCTCTCCCAAGATACTTATTTACTACAAAGTGAAATATAGTAACATTAACATGGAGAAGTCAGAAAGGAGCCCCTTAGCCTCCTGTTAAGGTGAATGATATTAGCAATAAGCCAAGGTAACAATGGACTCACTTGTTATGGTGCACTGAAAAGGTCTCCAGATCCTCTCCAAAATGCAAGTCCTCATCAAACCCAAATTGACGAATGCCTTGTGAATAACCTTCAATGATATCGAAGTTCCAGAAAAGAAAACCAGAGAAACTGTCATAGATGAGAGGATATTAAGGAGACAAAACTAAATGCAGTATAGAATCCTGGTTGAATCTTCCAACAAAAGAAGGAAAAAATCCTGAAAAGTCTGGTAAAATAGGGGTAGGGCCTTCAGTTAATGCTATTGTACCAATATTAATTTTCTGATTCTGATAATTATACTACATGTTTGATTTCAGTATTAGGGAAAGCTCATAAGGGGACTATTAGACTTTCTATCCTATATTACAATTTTAGGTTAAGTCTAAATGACTTCAAACCAGTAAGTTAAAGAGATACTTGGTTAGTAGTTCTCATATGCCTGTGGATTCCCTCAGTGAGTCCTCTCTGTTCAGTTTATTTGAAAGGCAGAGAAAAAGGTTTTGCAAGGTGTCTGGCACATAACAAATCTTCCCAGCCAGACGAATCAATTAATTCACAAGCTTTTATTGGGATTCTGCTAATGGGCGAGGGTCACCTGTCCCAACAGAACGGGGGGCCAGGGAAGTCGCGCATCAGAGATTGGGAGGGCTCCTTTTATAGATACAGGGCGTGGGGTTAAAGGTTGAGGCAGGTCTGATCCTCATTGGTTGACCTTTAGGCACCTTTAGGGGACCTTGACAAGGACTTTTCATTCCTGGAAGTACGGGTAGGGACTCTCCATTCCCGGAAGTGTGGGCCTTCTCTCCTTGCGGATCCCAAAGCTACCAGATTTCCCATCTGCTGGTTCACTCTCCAAGTGCACTCAACAGTGAGGTCTGTGCTAGCCCAAAACCAGGAGGGAGGAATGCTGTCTCAGTCTCCAGTGGGGATGGGTGGCAAGGATCCAACTACTTAAGCAATTGTCTGCTATCTCCCAAGGTGTGTACTAGCGGGAGGCTGAAATGGAAAGCAGGAATAGGACTTGAACCCAGGGACATCAACATAAGATGCGAGAATCTCAAGCCTCTGCTTCACTGCTTTGCCAACCACATGGCACCTCCATGATTCTTCTGTGTCTGACCTGGTTTCGTGTGTCTGGGCATCTGCCTGGCAAGTTGACTGAGTGTTTGATTGGGGCAGTTGGGAATCTCTCTCTATGTAGTCTTTCTTCCTGTGGTCCTTCCCACTCTAGTGGCTTAGGAAATGGGCCCAAGAAGGCGAACTATAATCTCCCAAATGCCCATACTTGGTAGTTGTACAATATCACTTCTACTTCATTCTGTTCATCAAAGGAAGTCCTAAGGCCAGATCAGATTCAAAGGATAGGAGACATGGCAGTCATGTTACAAAAGGTTGTGGACACACAGAGTCATCTTTTTGTGTTTGGGCTGCTGTACCAAAATACATACTGTATAGGTTATAAACAAGTGTTTGTTTTTCACAGTTCTGGGGGCTGGCAGTCCAAGGTGCCACCAGATTCAGGATCCAATGAGGACCATTCCTCCTAGATGGCATCTTGATGATGTGTCCACACATGTTAGAAAGGACACATGTGCCGGCGCCGCTGCTCAATAGGCTAATCCTCCACCTTGCGGCGCCGGCACACTAGGTTCTAGTCCCGGTCGGGGCGCCGGATTCTGTCCCAGTTGCCCCTCTTCCAGGCCAGCTCTCTGCTGTGGCCCGGGAGTGCAGTGGAGGATGGCCCAAGTGCTTGGGTCCTGCACCCCATGGGAGACCAGGATAAGCACCTGGCTCCTGGCTTCGGATCAGCGTGGTGCGCTGGCTGCAGCACGCCAGCCATGGCGGCCATTGGAGGATGAACCAACGGCAAAGGAAGACCTTTCTCTCTGTCTCTCTCTCACTATCCACTCTGAAAGAAAGGACACATGAGCTTACATGAGCTTTCTGTGGTCTGCTTTATAAATTCACTGACCCCATTCGTGAGGGTTCAGTAACAAGACGTATCTCCTAGAGCCATACCTCTAATACCATCAATATTGGGACAGGATTTCAGAATACAAATTTAGGGAGGACACAACATTGACATCATAATGGAGGATCCATAGGGATCCTGTTTTCCTTGCAAAAAGTTAGAAAGAGGCACATTGAACGGTAGCTGCATAGCCCAAGAAACCAAAGACCACAGCTATGGCTTCCACTCCAGTTGCAGGTTTAACTGTCTTGCTGTAGCCCCTAGGGACTGCTGGGCTTTATTTCTCACAGTAAATCACCCTTTCTTGTGTAAAAATCTATATAGAATTAAAAATAGTGCTGCACTTAGACATTCTTTTAAGGAATGTTTTACATCTTATATGCAAGCATGTGTTGGAGTTAGAATTTTAGGTTTACTTCATTTTGTTTTAGTATATCTGATCCTCTAATCAATAATTTCTATGTTCCAACCTTTGATTTTGCGTTGATTCCAACACAGATGGTTTCTGGGTACGTAAGAGTAATTGCTAGGAAGAGTGAGGGGGTAGAGGGCAATGACAAATTCTCTGTTTCACCGTAGATAATTCAAAGAGTAGATGACCTAAACATTTATAAATTGAAGTGGCCCTGACTCCTTTTTTTCCCCCTTGAATGTTGTATTACAATCAGAAAAAAAGTTTAGCTATAAGCAAAATTAAATGAAGTATAAAATCAACTAGTAACTGAACAAGAAAATAGAAATCAATACTTTTCTATAGAGCAAGGAGGAAGTCAATAAAGAGTGGAAGGGAGAACTCATTATCTACGTTCAGAGAAGCAGAGTTGAGAAATTCTGCCATTGGTTAATTGACAGGGGCAAACTAATGTGTCTCACGGATAGGATTGTTATTTATGATTTGATACTCAAAGGGGTATTACATTCAGAGCTTCCAATTACAAGACCCAATAGAAAGTTGAATCTGCACACATTTCATTTTAATTGAATTCAGTGTTCAAATAGAAAATAAAAGTGTATTCTATCAAAAGGGCTGGAATCTTGGTCTATCTGAGCCCAATAATCTAATGCCATTTTTTCTCTTACCATATGTTTTCTTGTTATTTTAAAACAAGATATATTTTCCCTTACTTCCAATGCAAGTGGAACAGCACCTTCTATTCTTGTCTAAGTCTCACCAAGAGTTAATCTGTCATGGATTCCAAGTACTCATAGTTGGCCCCATATGTCTTCTAGACAGAGTGATAAAAAGTGGAGTTACGGACAGCCAATGGAGCTGCTAGCAGGTTTATACTCTTAATTACCTTCAAGACTTTGAAATCAGGATAACCTTTCCAAGGGGAAGTATCCCTCACTCCAAATGATGTTAATATTTCTCTTAGGTACCACACTTCATTTATGTCCTTAGCCAAAAAAACTGAAGCCCTGTGATAGAGCAAGTAAGAAAAAGCCCTTGCTTTGATTGCAGGAGTTGGAGGATGAGGATAATGTCAGTGCTGTTAACTGCTAATTCAGTGAAAGGTTACAACATAAATGATCATGATGAAATAAAGCTCATAATGCCTGGGTGTATAGATGTGAATATATAACTCAATCCAGGTCTCCCACATGGATGGCAGGGACCTAAGTACTTAAGCCATCAAATGTTGCCTCCGAGGGCATGCATTATCAGGAAGCTGGAATGAGGAGAATAGCTGGAACTCTAACCGAATGGCTGTAACTGAGGCAATAGAGAAGAAAAAAATCACATAAATAAAATACCAAAATTATTAAAGCTGTGGCAAATCTCAATGTATAAATTCAGGAAAAAAATACACATACACACACGGACACACACACAAATATATACATGTTAGGGGAAACTAAATCATGTCAAACAGGAAGGGTAGGAGGCGGAGGGGAGTGTCAGCGATGTCGCACAATAAAGGCTCGTAGCTCCCTGTGTCTCAGATGCTCTGTGCAGGCAATTGTGAACTCCGTGTCCTACTATCATTTTGTTCCATTCTCCATTAGTCCTTGAAAACCTCACTATTCACTTGGATAATTGGGAAAGAAGGAGAACACGAAGAATTATGGAGGGTGCTGTCCACGTGCCAGATTTGGGGATAACATAGGTCACTTTCACCCTCACTCCATCGGCCAGCATAAAGTGTTGAAATAGCCCCTGATGATTCTTGTGTCCCTATATTCATACATCCTGTTTATTCTTCTTAAACTGTGTGTGGCAGGAATAATATGATTTTCAAGATTAAATTATGAAAGATTTCTACTTTCTTGAGCGAGCTTGCCCTTAGATCACTTAGTCTATGGAAAGCAAGCTGCCTTGTTAAAAATAGCCGCATAGCAAGACCCACACACTGGGGAACTTACAGCCAACAGCCAGCAAGTGTCCAATAGCCACCATGAAATGAGCTTGGGAGTAGGTTCTCCAGCTCCAGGTCAGCCTTGAGATGACTTCAGCCCTCTCCCCTTCTAGAAAACCTGTCCTAAGCTTAGGGTTTTACATATTATTGAACCAGAAAAACAGGCAAGGGGAAGAATAAAAGTCTCTTCTGACCTCTGGAAATCATAATGAAAATTTGTATTTCCACTGTGTCTATACATGAAGCTGTCTATGAATACAGAGGTGTTCTCATCATTTACCATCAAGGAAAGTATTCAAAAGGAAGAATTTGTTACCGATAAACAGTGTGAATCTCTCTTTCGAATGAGGATTGGTCCCTAATAAGATAGAATAAGGTTATTTACCAAGTAGAAAAAACAGGAATTTAGAGTCTGAAGATCCAAATTTACCACTGCTGTTTTATGACCTGGGGAATTTGACCTCACTAAATTTATGCTTATAAAATGGAGAAAAGAGGTTTTATTGCCATCATTTTTTTATGTAAGACAATCAGTATGGGTGAGCTGCATTTGCATTTCCATTCTTACATCAAAAGTTGAATTCAATAATAGCATTTGCCCTTTGCTATGAAGGGCCTCTAATAGCCATGATAGCATTTTTGAGCTATATGCACTTGATTCATTCTGCTGTGGAGATTTCCTTCAGAGGGAGGAAATAAGACAGTTTTGAATTATATGGAAGAATGGTTAGACAAAGCGTGACTAAAAAATTTTTCCCAATAACAGTAGTATGTTCATGTATATTCCACTCATGGTAAATTATACCCATGTCTTAATGAGCTCCCAACTTTTACCATCTTTGAAAATTTCATTTCAGGGACAGTGTTGTGGCAGAGTGGGTTAATCCACCAACTGCAATGCCCGCACCCTGTATTGGAGCTCTAGTTCAAATCCTGGCTACTATGCTTCTGATCCAGCTCCCTGCTTATGCAGCTGGGAAAGCAGCAGATGATGGCCTAAGCATTTGGGCCATTGCCACTAGGTGGGAAACTCAGATACAATTCAGGGTCCTGGCTTCAGCTCGGCCTGGCCCAGGTTGTGGCCATTTGAGGAGTGAATCAGTGGATTAAACATTCCTTTCTCTCTGTTACCTGTTACCTTCCAAGTAAATAAAGGAAAATAACTCTTTTTAAAAAAAAATTTATCTCAGCTAAGACCTAGTCTTTCAGCAGATTTTGACTGAGTGCAGATGTGTTACACTAAGCAATTTCTAGTCAAATTTTTTAGTTTTGTTTAATACTTATCCAGTAAAAGTGAATTTTATTTTCATATGAAGTCTAATACTCATGGGGGAACTGAGTCCATAGAAGATGTTTGGAATTAGAGGTGGTTAATTACAGTCCATATCAAAAACAAATTTGTGTTTGAAATGCAATGAAATTGATTTTTTCAATGATGCTACCAAACGTAATCCAAAGTAGTTTCCAGACTAAGGGGCAAGGGCTATGGTGTACCAGGTTAAGCCACATTTTAGGATGCCCGCATCTCATATCAGAGTGCCGGCTTGAGTATCAATGTACCTGGGAGGTAGCAGATATTAGCCTAAGTACTTGAGTTCCTGCCACCCACATGAGAGTCCTGGATGGAGTTTCTGACGCCTTGCTTCGGCCTACTCAGGTTACCACTATTGCAGACATTTGGGGACTGAAAAAGCAGATATAAGATATCTGTCTCTACTTGTCACTCTGCCTTTTAAATGAATGAATAAATCTTAAAAAGAATTCCAGACTAAGGGAAAGCTAACAGTTACTGAACACTTAATATGTGCTCATCGCTGTATTTCTCAAAGACCCTTCTCAAGAATTCCTTCAAAAGTCCATAATCTATACTCACCATGCTCCTAGGATGCGGCAGAGGCAGATCCAATTTTGCATTCTTTTGATGTCAGTGTCCTAGATCATGTTGTTTCAGTTTCAGTTTTCAGAGTTGCATATCCCTAGGGGTTTTGAACATGTTTATGGGCAATGGCAATGAAATTGGAATATTTACATAATTTCCCAAGGGAACCACTTAAAATAAGAAAACATATGGGACCCATAAGTTTAGAATTATTTACCAAAGAACATTATTCTTCCTGATGGGTTACCTTGTACTTCCAGGCAGTACAAAGAACAATTTCCATTCCAATTCAAGGCAGCAAATTCTAGCTGAAGGATGACAATAGTTTTAGAATGGATTACTGCATGAAAATCATCAGATAGGAGTTCCAAAGTGATGGGATTTAAAACACCTTGAATCAATTAAGTAGTCTTCAGAAAATTTAGGGAAAATAGATGCTATCTAAAATTACACTGATATTTCAAACTATTTTTGCACCAAAATAAACTTACCTTTTAATTCCATTTTCCAGGGACTTTTTGAAGTCCAATCATGACTGTTTGTCACATCAGTGATTTGACTTGTACAACAGCCAAAGCATTTCCCAAAGTGACAATACCTTGTCAACCCTATTGGTTGTACTTCTGGGAGTTTCCTAGCACAAAAAATAAAATTCCTAAACAGGATATAGGCTTATCTTCTCCTTTCTTAGCCTTGTAATCACTAAAATCCAATTGGCCAGTCACCCTACACTGTGCCTTTTTTCTTCTACAAGAATATTTAGACTTGGATATTTGCTGTGGGCTGACAGATCTCTTTGTTGAGGAATCATGCAGATATTTTGGCTGCAAACACTTTTAATAAATCCTTACCAAAAATGCAGCTTAACAATATAGATTAGACTTTGCTTTTCATTGGAAGTATTTTTACTATAGGAAATAAGTTTCATTGATCGTTTTTATGAAAGTCAAGGATGGCTGCTTTGTGAATGAGACATGTTTGTTTAATAAGCACTATGATTTTGCATTGTAAACACTGGAATGTGTGTGCACTCTGTTTAGGTATCCTGCCCACTTCCACCCTCTGTATTGTTTTGCATACTTGTAACAGACTCTTTAAACTAGCAAGTTTCAGATTAGAAAGCAGCAGTCCACCGTGGCCAGCAGGAAGGGTGCACATCTTGACTTTGGATCCACAACCATTAGTCATCAATTATCCACTGAATGGGTTCTGTCAGCAAAGTCTTTGCTCGTATTTAAGGGTAATGAACAAGAATGGCACAAATCTTTGTAGACAGGGTGCTTCAAATCAAATTAGAGAAAAATAAAAGCCATCATTTTTAAAGAATTCACTATATGATTAGGTTTAATCCTTCCGACGTGGTTATGAATATCCTATAATGATTATGATGATGCCTCTTTTATAGATGAGCTTATGGGTGATAAGGGATTTCTATGATCACAGTAAGAGGGCAATGGATACAGAGTTTTCACCCATCTTAGTTCAACCACAAATTCTTATTTTTATGTATTATATTATAATTTTAATAACAATGCAAGGAAATAATTTTCAGAACATGAAAAATTAGCATCAACAAATGAGATAAATATCAACTCAGCAACATAGTCCAAAAAATATGGAATTAACACAGTGCCAGGTAGTGGGATAGTAATGGGGTCTGTGGGACTTAGGGAGAGTCTCTGCATTGGATGCTCAAGAAAGGTTGGTCGGGGCGAGGGGTGTGGTTAACATCCTGGCCTGAAACCCTCCGTATCCCATATGGGAGTCAGTATGAGACCCGGCTGCTCCACTTCCCATCCAGCTCTCTGCTATGGCCTAGGAAAGCAGTAGAATATGGCCCAAGTCCTTGGGCCCCTGCACCCATGTGGGAGACCCAGAAAAAGCTCCTGGCTTCAGATCTGCACAGCTCTGGCCATTGCGGCCAATTGGGGAGTGAACCAGTGGGTGGAAGACCTCTCTCTCCGTCTCTGCCTCTCGTCTCTCTGTAACTCTTTCAAATAAATAAGTAAATATTAAAAAAAAAAAAAGGTTGGTGGCATCCTGAAAAGTGTTTCCTGTCTTTTGCTGAATAAGCTAACATCACTTTCCATTCTTCATTTTGCACCCAATATTTTGTTATGAATTAAATGATTTTTTTCAATTAATAAGTTACAGAAATATGAGCATTAAACTTTTCTAGCATTAAGCCATGGAGCTGTCAATTATTCTTTTTAGCAGCACTTTATTCTAGGAGTTTTGCCCACATAACAGAACTAAGATCTGAAAGTCTGAGCCAGCACTTGTTCACCCCTGGGTGCTGAGCATCCTGCCAAATATCCTACAAACTTCATCCTACTGAATGCTCTTATTTTGAAAGAGTTAGAGAAGGAGAGATGGAGATCTTTCATCCACTGGTTCACTCCCCAGATGCATACAATGACGAGGGCTGGGCCAAGTCAAAGCCCAGAGCCTCATCCCGTGGAAAGACCATCTTCCCACAAGGGTCATCGTCTGCTGTTTCTAAGGCACATTAGTGAAGGGCTGGATCAGAAGTGTGGCAACAGGCAGCAGATGAAACTGTTGCACCACAGTGCCAGCCCCTATTATTTTTAAATAAAGAATGTAAAGGATGGAATAGCCACTAAATCGTTATACGTTAAAGAAGTTTCCTTCCAAGGTTTTCTTCCTGACATCATGAACCCTAGAAATGATCAGGAAATGGCTTGCTTATGGTGCCAGAGAAAGACAATACAGTCACTTCTCAGATTCTCACCTATGCCAGTTCTCCTGCCTATTCACTTCATTTTCTAGGGAAAGACGTGACCCATGCTGTTCTCTAACGGCGCTCAGCCCATGCGCTGATTTGAGACAAAGCAAGGAGAAATCTTGACATGGATTATTTTTTCAAGTTCCAATTTCCCTTTGCTGAATTGAATGATAGTTGTGGTGGCCCCAACATTGCTTTCCTGTTTCATGAACTCCAATAAAGCCTCCTGATGCTCTCTACATATTTTCTTTGGAATAGAGACTGTCTTATTAATTTTTATTGCCCTAACTCCTAATTTCATGTCTGACACAGTATCTATACACTATAAATACTTGTGAAATGAACTTCCATGAAACTGTCCCCACCTTACTGGAATACTAAAAATTATTCAATATTGATAAGGGTTTTCATTTAATAGTGCAAAGATAAGGTTAAGAAAAATAATTATCACAAAATTCAGGACGTAAGTTACCTTTAAAGAAGGGGGGAAATCTTCCTCTGGCAAGGAGCACACCAGAGGTTTGTGATGTGCTGGTAACATTTTATTGATTTTCATGGCAGATACACAAGAGTTCAGTTGCTAATTAGTCCTTGAATTTTTTGTAAACACATTTCTGTGTGGTTCATGAAATATATACCACAGATATATAGAGTGCACGAAGCTAATGGAGAAGTGTTCAAACAATTTTTTTTTTCCATAGGCAGAGTCAGACAGTGAGAGAAGGAGACAGAGAGAAAGGTCTTCCTTCCATTGGTTCACCCCGAAATAGCCGCTACGGCCGGCACTGCGCAAATCCGAAGCCAGGAGCTAGGTGCTTCCTCCTGGTCTCCCATGCAGGTGCAGGGCCCAAGCACTTGGGCCATCCTCCACTGCCTTCCTGGGCCACAGCAGAGAGCTGGACTGGAAGAGGAGCAACCGGGACAGATTCCAGTGCCCAGACCAGGACTAGAACCCAGGGTACTGGCACCACAGGCAGAGGATTAGCCTAGTGAGCCGTGGCGCCAGCCAGTGTTCATACAATTTAAAGAAAGTGATAATCTGAATGCTGTGCAACCATCAACTACTTACGTTACCTTAAGAAGAGGAGACTTGGGGCCGGCACTGTGGCATGGCAGAGAAAGCCACAGCCTGCAGTGCCAGCATCCTATATGGGTGCTGGTTGGAGTCCTGGCCGCTCCACTTCTGATCCAGCTCTCTGCTATGGCCTGGGATAGCAGTAGAAGATGGCCCAAGTTCTTGGGCCCCTGCACCCACATTGGAGACCCCAAAGAATCTCCTGGCTTTGGATCTGTGCAGCTCCAGCCATTGCGGCCATCTGAGGAATGAACCAGTGGATGGAAGGCCTTTCTCTCTCTCTGCCTCTCCTCTTTGTGTAACTCTGACTTTCAAATAAATAAATAAATCTTTAAAAAGAGAGAGAGAGACTTAAAATGCCTCAGGTACAGTAATCATCTGACTTTTATTCCAGTGTCCATGCATGTGATAGTTTCTTGGGAAGATAGAAAAAGAAGGGCACTTCAGATGTGGAGAAGCAGTGTTAACAGTGAGACTGAAGGACCTAGGTCCACAAATTTAGGAAACAGATATCCTGTCCATCTGAGAGATGGAGACACATGTTCTCTCAGAAGATGGCTACTCTAGTCTTTTTAGATAAAAAAGCTGAGTGGAAGTCAAAAAAGGGACGGGGCATGTTGGGTGGTGGTGGTGTTGATGAATTTGTTGATTAAAGTAGAAAATAACAGATATCTCTCACGTTAAGTTTATGACATTGAATGAGGCTATAGTATTATAGAAAGGATAAGTCAGAAAGCTAAATGTGGGCAAGTGTCACAAAGAATCATTGAAATATCAGTGATCACACCTAAAAACCAGAAAAAATATATCACCAGGGATTGATGGGTTGCTAATTAGCATTACAAAGTGACGTCAATTTTGTCTTGACATTTCTTTGTTTCGTGGAACTGTGTCATGAGACAACCTAGGTTCGAGAGTGTCTGAACTTTGATATGAATCAGTAAACAGCTGCCCTGCAGTCATAAAATGCCTATGTCTGTTTGCTGAATGAATCCTTTGGAAGGTGACAATCCTGAACGGAGTGCTCCTCTACCTGGAAATCTCACAGTTAAGCACCTTTCACTAGTCAATCAAGATCTGTGGTTGGGGGTATTATTATCCCCTATATAGAATTTGCTTCATTTCTCCGTGTTTAAAACCAGAAGACCACTGGAATGGAAACATAAAATTAATCTGATTGCAGCAGAAAGCATTCTGGAGTGAAAACCTCTCATCCTCCTGGTCTGTCTTAATGGAGAATCAAATGTGATTTGTGTTGTGTGGAGTTGATTACTGATGGGTAATTATTCTAAAATATCTCTTTTCAAATCCTTTGCATGGCAATCAAGGTAGAATGTGAGAGGTTAGGCATTACATTACCAGGGTTATCAGCGGCATATAATTTCTTAATTATGCATAAAAACGAATATCAAATACCTGCTAAAGGTGTTCCTGAATTTTCTTTGTGAAATGAAATCTGTAGCACATATGGGCCTCTGATTCTTATTAGAGAATGGGTAGTTAAAATGACTTGAGCCAAGGTTTTTCATCTCTGAAATGCAAATAATGTTGGCCACTTTATTCTCAGGGTTGTTGTGTGAGTTAATCCTGTAGTATCAAACCTACTTCTTTGGTGTCTGACATACAATACAATACACTGAACAAATGCTAGCTATTATCCTGGTGTTATTGTTAGTCATAATGTATTAATATTACTGCTTATATCTTGTCCAGAGTTAGACTTAGTTTGGTTAAAAGTAAAATAAAATTAATGCCTCTTGGATCTTCATTTCATAATTAAATCAATGGCACAGGGGTAAAATTGTTAGGGCAAGCATTTGGTCCACATCCCATATCTGAGAGCCTGGGTTTGAGTCACGACTCTTCTTCAGATTCCAGCTTCCTGCCCTGGGAGGCAGCAGTAATGGCTCAAGTACTTTGTTCCCTGCCACTGGTGGGAAATCCAGATTGAGTCCTGGCCTCCCAGCTTTGGCCTAAACTAGTCCTGGTTATTTTAGGTATCAGAAGAGCATTCCAGCAGATGCAAGATCTTACTTTATATATCTATTAAGTAAGTAAAAAAACAAATATTTTTGGGTAAAAGATTACAGTTTAAGGTCAATATTTTAAAGATTGTCAGAGATGATCTGTCACAACCTTTTTATAAAAATAGTTTATTTAATCTGTGCTAAGTCACTCCTCAGTTTTCTTTAGAGTGCCATTTGCTATATGAGTGTGTCAATATCTTAAAATGAATTAATGCATTTACTTGCACATCCCAACCCTGTATCCTATAATTTTTGGGGAAAACATGTACTTTGTTTGATTTGTTATGAAGGCTTGTCAAGAACAGATGAAGTGTTGTGAATTGTTACTATTTATGTTAATTTCTTCTCTGAATGTAGAGAATAATACTCTGCATCCTGTTTGTAAAATTTTTCAGATATGTTATTTACCATACTTTTTAAAAGATTTTTGAAAAATTGAATTAATGATAGTTATTCATATTCATGGGAATACAGTATGATATTTTGGTACACATATATAAATACACACACATAAAAATGTTTACTGATTAAATCTGGATAATGTTTCCTCCTCTTCTGTTTGCTCAGAAAACACAATAGGTTATTGTGAACCATATATAAGTCACCTGCTGTGCTATATAACACAATTTATTCCTTCTAATTTAATACCCCTTGGCCAACTACCCTCTATTCCATCTCTACTGCTTCCAAACTCTTAGTAACAACTATTCTATATTGCAATTAACTACTTTTTAGCTTCCACGTATGAAGGAGAATGTGTATTATTTGTCTTTTGAGTCTGCCTTATTTCATTTAACAAAATGGTCCCACTTCCACCCACATTGCTGTAAATGACAGGATTTCATTTTTAAATGGATGAATAGTATTATTGTATATATGCACCATATTTTCTTTACTCATGCATCTGTTGATGAAACTGTGGTTGATTCAGTGTCTTGACTATTACAAATGGTGTTGCAGTAAACATGCAGTCTGTAGCCTTCCCCACTGTCAGCATTCCAGTCAGTTCCTTAAAGGAAACTTCAAGCTCTCAGCTGCTTGGATAGCCAGTGGTTATCACTTTTCTTCTCTTGGCCACATCAGATCCAGTTTTCAATAGTGCTCTCAACTGGATTCTAGTTTTTGTTTCTTAAGTGGTCATTACCAATCTAGGTTGGCAGCCATGACCAAGGTAGCATAGAGAAGGGTAAAGAAGGTTATGACAAACCCCCCAAACCAGAAAAACCTGTGTGGTACACAGGTCTGGGTCAAAGTAGCCCCATGCTACTTGTGCCACCTTGACAACTGACTTGAGCAACAGGTATCTCCACCTTCCAAGGGATCTGAGGATAATAATGCCTTCCCCCTCATAATCTCCAGGGGAGGTGGGCATTGTGAAAACAAGTCACTCAATGCTTGACCTAGTAATATACTTAATACATTTCCACTTTTGTCCCTCTTCCTTCCTACTGAGTTGTTACTGCTGTCTTCAGCTCAGGACTGGGTACTAGAAGCAGCACTATATACCCTGCTTCAGCTGGGAAAAGTTGCCATCCTCTGTTTACTTAGATTACTATTCACACTGAATGATAGTCTGATTTCTCAGTGGGTGTTAGGAGAGAAATATAGAAAAGAAGAGAAGAAATAGGATGGACCCATCATTCGTTGGTCCCTTGTTTGCTTTTCTATTGTGAAAAAAAGGATTTTATGTATTAGAGATGGCCATTTGTTTTGATGATCACACAAACAGCAACTACTGTAATAATACTATTAAACTTGTCAACACCACCACTGATATTCTTAGAATTTAATGAGGGACTAGTTCATGTTGGACAGTGAACCTAGCAATTCATGTAGGAGCAACACAGAACCAGAGGGTCTGGTTCCCCCAATAAAATGACAAACTGAGTGGATCTCATTCCTCCTCCACCATCACCACCTCTATTTTGAACATATTTGGATGAGGAAGATATGGACATAGAGGAAAACTTGTACAGAGTCTGACATTGCTCACTTCTTGTTCTCTCCTACTACACCATACAGGACCATCAAGCATTATCATTGGTAGATCTCGGAACATGCCTGGATTTATCATGTGGCTGGGAGGAATGAAAAATGGAACCCTGAATTATTTGAACATAAAAGATGTAGTAGAGGAAGTACACAGTTCAACTCATTGAAGTGGTTAGTACTGTGAAGGTATTATGGCTTAGTGAGACTCCAGGGTCTTTTAAGCAGTATCAGTGAAGGAAAGTTCAGATGTGCAGACAGCAAACTTTACAGGCAACCTTTTGAAAGATGGCATTTGAGAACTGGTGTCCTTTCTGTGTTTATTTTTTGGAGAGGTAAAATTTGTTTTTCTAATTTGTATAATTTGACACTGTAAAAAAAAAAAAAAACAGAAGCAGACACTGAAGTCCTGATGCATTGCAACTTTATGCTGTTAGCAAGCTGATTTATTGTGGAGCTAAACTTGTGTGGCTTTGCCTATATTGACTTCTTTTGCTGACTTTAATGTTCTTTTGCATATTAGACTAGCCGAAGAGATAAGACCAAAATCTATATGGTAGGAGAGATGATGCCTTTGCACTGTCAGCCATGGAAACTAGTATTATGTTAATAATTCAATTGGTTTTTGATACTTTAGATCAGAATTCTCCAATTTTAGCATGCATCAGAATCACCCAGTGAGTTTACTAAAACATATTCCTGGTTCCTACTATTAGAGGTCAAACTGTGTGAGGTCTAGGATGGAGCTGAACAGTCTACAATTTGTATATGGCCCCTACCCTTTTCACACCACCAGTGATGCTGATATTAGTATCTTTGAAGTACACTGTAAGGAACATGGTCTTTTTTTTAAATATTTATTTGAAAGTCAGTGTTACAGAGGGAAGGGGAGAAGGAGATGGAGAGAGAGAGAGAGAGAGATCTTTGATCTGTTGGTTCAGTCCCCAGATGACCACAATAGCCGGGTCTGTGTCAGACCAAAATCAGGAGCCAAGAGCTGCTTCCAGGTCTCCCACATGAATGGCAGGAGTCCAACCACTTTAGCCATGTTCAACTGCTTTTCCCAAGTGATTATCAGGAAGCTGAATTGAGGGTAGAGCAGGTGGGACTTGAGCCGATACCCGTACGGGTTGCTGGCATTGCTGGTAATGCCTTGACCCCCTATGGCACAATGCTGGCCCCAAGAAATATGATCTTGTGGTGCTACTGGATTCTGTAATTTTCACACTTGTATTGTTCCAAAAAATTACAACCTTTGTTATGTTCTATTTTATCTGGAAAACCTATTAGATTATATTTCATTTCCATTACCTAAGTCCCCCAGACTTCAATCAGACCCCCTGGCAGTCTTTAGTTTTGGTTACCCTTCGAGTCCTATACTAACTTGCTGTGGAATTCACGCATCCACAGAATCTCTGAATAGGCTTCTTCTATAACCTTGGGAATAGGAGGAAAAAAGAGATGTGTCTAGAATACCAAGTCTTGAAAGTGTTTTGGTGTCTTTTGCACAGGACACAAAAGAACCTATTTAAAAGCCTACTTTATCTCATCCCTATAATTTCATCCAGATTTACAAGGTTAGTCATGCATATCATTGGAAGGGAGATGAGACATGGCTAAATTAAATATATATAATCCGGAAAGTTTTCAGATCTACCTTGAAATCAAATCATACCCTTACCTATTCACGCTCCCATTCTGGGACTGCCTCTGACAGGTTGCTAAACATATTGAGGCATTTGTGCAACAGGGAGAGGACATGGCAAAGGAAAATAGATACGGAAGACAAATAAGTTTTGTATGTATGCTTTAGTTTGTCTGACCTTCTATTTTCTCATTCAGAAAATTGGAATGTCAATAGGACCTCGCAGAGTTCTTGTAATGATTGCAGTAAACATGTGTAGAAGCAGCTAGCATGAAATCCAGAACATAGTAATGCCCAATTAATATTAATTTTGTTATTTTTCTTAGTGCTTACTGACTGCATCTCTGGAAGAGCATGGCAAATGGAGAATACAGTGAAATGTTAGGTTCTTAGAAATTAGAAAGTGGTTGATCTCCTGGCACATAATTGAATTAGATTTATTCTGTTCTCTTTTTCAAAAATGAAGGTTAGTGAGTATTCCATGTACTGGCCTAGAAACCTGACATTGGTGACAGAAAATCTATAAAATAACCTCATGTTTCCAAATAGAGGAGAAACATGTTGTATGCTAAAGGTAACAGAGATGATATGGATGGTGAATATTCCTATGACAGACATCTTTCATGTTTGACAGTGTGTCTTAGGAGCTCCTAAATGTCCACAAATTATATGAAATCAGAAAACTTGGGATCTGACATTGAAACATCTGGAAAGAAAATGGAATTGGGGGTTGGTTTTAATTCCAGCTCTACCCTTAATGAAATGAAATTTGGGACCCTGCAAAAGTCACTTAATCTTCCACCAACACACATAAACATACACACACATGATTGAGCTAATGTGACTTTTAGCTTAGAAATATCACGCTTTTCTTAATCATATTTTGTTCAAAGGATGTAAGATATTTATAAGGTAAAAAAAAATCTAGGTGCCAAAAATTCGCATGCAGAGAAGTGCTTCAAAGGGAAACAAAACAAAACAAAACAAAACAAAACAAAACAAAAAACAGGGAAAACAAAGCTATGCTCTTGAAGAGCTTGTCTGTGTGACTGTAGTTCCCCTGAAGACAGAGTTCTGCTGAATTCCCACCCCCTTCTTAACTTATTGTTAGGTTTCTCTGTTCACAGCATACTTTCAGAGGAGTGTGGGTCACCAAACCCTCTCCAAAGGTTAGAGTCCCACTGTATTAGTGCTGAGAAACTGGGGCTCTGCCTGTTCCTTGCCACATCCACTGTCGGCACAGTGCCTCCTATATAGTGAGAACTCAATAAATATTTGTAGACTGAATGAAGAAACGGATGAATGGCAAACAATTCAGATAATCCAGCCCCAAAAAGGTTATCCTGGAGAGCCTATACAAGTCAAATTTTGAGAATTTCTACCTTGCTGGATTCTGTATAGACACAGCCCTGATTTCTTCTAGGGCCTGAAGGATAATTACAATAATCATTCATGTCTCCATGTAGAAATAAGGTGTAACTTTCATACTTTCCCAAGGTGCATTTACCGTGCACACTTCATTTTAGAAAGATTAATATGAAGAATTAGCAGCTCCACCACAAGGATAATGAGAAATATAGGTAAAATTAAAGTAGTGGAAAATAGAGCATTTTTTCCATTATGATCAAGCAAAAATGTTTAGTAGAAGGCCCTGCATGAAATCATACTCAGTGCCATGCAACCTTTACCACTAGATTTGATTCTAAAGTGCTTTCCTCCTTTGCTTTATCAATTTAATTACCGTATCTTTAAAAATAGGTTTTGAGCATAATATATGTGCATTATATTACAATAAGTGTAGGGATGATAAACTGTACATACGGCATTTTCTACCTACAAGAACAGCACAGTCAGTTGAAGTCAAAGACATATGCACACAAATCTACACATGAAGTGTCTGATGGTGCCAATACTAAATAGGGTGAAGCTTAACTAAGATTTCTGAAATATGAGTAAAGAGTAAAAGCTATGATGGTGGCTAGGTTGCCGACACACAGGATATGGAGCAAATCTTACTCTCTTAACAATGGGTACTAAAATGAAAGCACAGGGCCACTGCTTGAGTGTTTAAGAGTAAGTCCATCAGTTTGCCTAAGGTTTTGGCAGAAACTGTTTTGACAAGGATAAATCAATGAGGTTACCCATCTCCAAGACTGTATTCAAAGGCAATCAGGAGGGGCTGGTGTTGTGGCAGATAAGGCAGCTGCCTTTGACAGTGGCCTGGATGAAACTCCTGGTTTCAGTCAGACCCAACCCAGGACATTGCAGCCATCAGGCAAGCGAACCAGTAGATGGAAGATCTCTCCATGTCTCTGCCTGTCTGTGTCACACTGACTTTAAGTAAAGAAATATTTACCTTTTTTTTTAATCCAGAAGCCAGTTAAGGCTAGCATCTGTTGCTATGTTCCAGCCTGAAGGTACAACACAATGGTTTAGCTTCCATTTGAATATGGAAAATTAATCAGGTAGTTCACCCTTGCTATCTTTATTTTTTGTGCCAATTCGATGTGGCTGGAGACACTGAAGAAAGGCAAAAAAAGGCAAAAAAAAAAAAAAAAAAAAAAAAAACAGGGAAAACAAAGCTATGCTTTGTTTCTAAGTTTCCATTTAGCTTAGAAATAAACATACTGACCCTCATTGTGAATGAGACTGTGTTGGGAGGAAGGTTATTTTTAAAGAATGAGCAAGTTTCCAGGACAAATTGGAGAATCTCTTGCGTTGTCCTATTCCTGGAGACTTCACAATGCACAATTGGGAAAATGTATGCATCTATCTATGCTTCCTTTTTAATCACTACTGCTAATATCTGCAACCTTCCTAGATTCAGTCCTGCTTCTGCCTTCTAAAGGGCTTCTGAACTAGGCTTGCACTCTTCTTTACCATCTGGTAGTATTCACAACTAAGCCATTTTATTTTATAGTTTATAAAACATTTTCACTTAATGATTCATTTAAGGTACCCAAAAACCATGAGAGGCTGTTCTCAATATTTTTGCTTTGCAAATGAGGAAAGAGATTTAGTAGAGATAGAGGCAAATCAGATGGGGAAAACAAATATAGAAGACAGGGTAGAAAGAGCAGGGGAGTCCCCTGGAAGTAGAGGACACTACAAGAAGCAAGACTGTCCACTGGAGAGTTGTGTCTCAGCGATGACCAATTGTTGGTAGGGTCTAAGTTTGGGACTTGATCCTTCTTTACTCAGAGTCCACAATCCAAGATCAAAGACTTCATAGAACTTCATGTACCTATAAAGAGATCAAAATTCTGGCCTTTATATCATCTTCCTGCTCACATGCATGGGACATTAACCCTTTTTTTAAAGTGAGATTGGTCTTTGCCAAAGAATTCCCTTGCATGTTAGAAGGG
Source organism: Oryctolagus cuniculus (assembly GCF_964237555.1). NCBI lineage: Eukaryota > Metazoa > Chordata > Mammalia > Lagomorpha > Leporidae > Oryctolagus > Oryctolagus cuniculus. The sequence goes on from NC_091442.1 coordinate 37,500,785, forward strand.
TGAGGGACATCATGGTACAAGAGAGAATGTTCTGATTTTAGAGCAAATGTATGCAAGAAGAAAAACATGGGCAGAGAGTGTGATGGAAGCTGATATAAAAAATGCTAGACACAGATCAGATGACAGTTGATTGCTATCAAAATGAATATTCCATGAAAAAATATGTTGTGATGCATATGCTTATCTTGAACTCTATGTCTACCCACATTCCTTTCTTGACTTCCTTCCTTCTGATATGTTTGAAATATTTAAGAAACTCATTAATAAATACCAAGGACAGATGAGTTCCAGAAAATTATTTACTGAGCATGAGATAAAGCATATAAATAGTAACCTGACGCTACTTCTCTTTCATTTTGTTTGTATTAGAATTCATGGAATATATTACCTTTAAGTGCATGTTTCTCAATCAGAATATTTATGTCAAGGTTGGTTTATGTTTTCATATGCAAAGGCAAAAACATATGGACATCCTTTTCTGAATATTCTATCTCAAAACACCTCAGCACGAGTGACTCATAGACTGTCCAACTTTTCCATCATCCTTCTCTTTGTACCCTTAGCTCCTCTGTGAATTTCATTTTCTCTTTGGATATCTCTGCTATACCTCTCAATGTTAAATAGTATAGAGGTGATTGTTAACTTAAGGAGCTATCCTGAAATGAAGTGAGGCAGACTTGGATTGTCTAAGGAGAAAAACATAAGAGATTCAAAGTGCTCAGGAATTAGAGGGTTGGGTATTCATTTTCTGTCTACTCATTATGAATAAAAATGAGAGTTGAAAACAAGATGGGATTTTTTTAAAAGATTTTATTTATTTGAGAGGTAGAGTTACAGACAGCAAGAGGGGGAGGCAGAAAAGTCTTACATCCACTGGTTCACTCTCCAGGACTAGAGTAGCCAGGACTAGAACTGGTACCCCCATGGGATGCTGGTGCCTGTCGCTCCCCGTCTTCGTGGAGGAACGACACAGGACCCTGCGCTGTTCTTTTGTCTGCTCGGCCCTCCCCGGGTTTGCTGCTGGTTCTTCCCGGGTTGGCTACCATCCCTTCCACCTCCGTGGAAGGGCGGTTCCCTCTGCCACTTTCCCCACTTCTGCGGGGGAGCGGCACACCGCCGGCCGGCTCTCTCGGGGGCTGCACAGGTGTTCCTTCAGATAGATGTTCCTGGTGCATGTTGTCTCTCTCCTCCTTTATAGTCCTCTTCCACCAATCCCAACTCTGCTACCCACACGCCGAGTACGCTGCTCTCCTCCAATCAGGAGCAGGTCCTGCTGCTTATTGGTTGAACTGGAGGCAGCTGTGTAGAAGCTGTTTCCTCCTCTCCCAGCGCCATATTGTGGGAGAGCAGATGCATAGAATAAGTCTTAATTCCAGTAACAGTCTAGTCCGAGTTGCTCCCCACAGTGCCACAGGCAAAGGATTAACCTATTTTGCCACAGCAGCAGCCACAAGGGATCATTTGATATATAGTGAGATTTGGTGAAGAATAGATCCAGACTCTACAGGGAAATGATGGCAGTAGATGAAAATTGGGATACTTGAGAATGTACAGAGGATATCTTACTAGGCTACTGGGCTATGGTCTGGAAGCTAGAATCCACCTAAGCACTGGATTGGTGAATATGACTCCCTCAGTGAATGGGAGTACAATCCAGAAAAGCAAAAACATTTTCTTCAAGGGAGAAAATAAAAGAATGCAGAGTGCTGAGAATAAACAGGGTCTCAGTTAAGAACAGCACTGTCCAAGTAAATACAAACATTAAAAAAAAAGAAGAAATTAAAGTTTATTTTTGATGCGGAAGAAAATCCCAAAAATTCATGCACATAAGAGGTCTTCCAAAAGTTCATGGAAATGCACATCATGGAAAAAATGATTCATAGATTTCAAAAACTATGTTGGCTTCTGCCACAGTTTACTTTTATTAAGATGTATTGATACAAGTCCAGGCAATATATTTAATGACTCAGAGCTCTTGATATATTTCAATGAGAGAGTTTCCATCCACTGGTTCACTCCCCAGATGGCTGCAACAGCCGAAGCTGTGCCGATTTGAAGCCAGGAACTTCACCCAGGACTCCCATGTCGGTGCAAGGGTCCAAGGACTTGGGCCGTTTCCTACTACTTTCCCAGGCCATAGCAGAGAGCCGGATCTGATTTCTATTGCATGCTGCCACTATTTAAAGAAAGTAGAGAAATTTCATGACAGAAAAATATTGGTTCCTCTGTGGCAATTTGGATTACTGACCAGAAAATCTCCTTTTTCAACTTAATTTTGAAGTTATAAAGAAACACGTTGACTTTAGAAAATAAGTAGAACTTGGAGTTAAGATTTCTAAAAGATCTCTGTATTGATTCATGTATCCTTGGAAAAATTCTACCACAATACAGTGATTAGGATCTCTTGGAACTATTATTAAAATATCAGCATTTATTATTTAACATCTTTTCTAAAATTCATGACTCTATTTTGGGCAAATAATTAAACCTTTGATCATTTATGTACTCATGAAGGCCCAGAAGCAATCTTTCTAAATGCCAATTCTTACAAAATACTGTGATGATAAATAAAAGAAATGCAGGAATCAGTCTGTAGGCACATATCTGGCTAGGCAGTTTTGCTGTGTTTTGTTTTCATGCAAAATCTTGTTGTATACCTTTATTCTTTTATGGTTCGGTTTTAGAACTTATATTCCTAAAATAGAGAAAAACAAGTTTTGCAGAGATATGTAGATGGCTGATTTTTGCTAATGTAATTTAATTATATCCTGTTGCTTTGCTACATCTTTTCTACTAGCTTCTCCTCCCTGCTTCTCTTTGTTTATAGACACCACTCTTGTTTAGGTTTCATCCCACCCATTTGGCTACTCCTTGGCTCTGTTTCCACATCTCACCAACCTCTAATGCAGGGGGTCTTCCAGGCTTGTGTCCAGGAAGTTTCTAAGTTAATAAGACCCCTTTTTTATTTCATTGTCTCTGCTATTGGTTTCCCTAAACTGCATCCAAGCCCCCAAAACCCACATCCCCACCATAGGCTCACTAGTTCAACTATTTGTTCAGTATGTCCATATTGAAAGCTAAAAGGGCATCTCAACCCAAACATGGCCAAAATTAAACATTGATTTTCTTAAAAATTTGTATCCTCAGCAGTCTTTTCCATATCAGTAAATGGCAAGTTCATCCTTCTATTTGCTTAGGTCAAACTCTTGGTGTTACCCTCAACTTTCTCACATTCAGTCCATCAGAACAAACCTGCTGCCTTAAGTGCAGGCTTTATCTAGACTTTCACCACTTGTGCCCTTCACTGCTGTGAGCAGATATCATCAACAATAGCACTGCATCTCCCTTCCTTTAGCCCTGATAGCATGTGCAAAAGCCAGGGTGATTGTTTTAAAATATGAATCTAGAGTTTTCTATTCCAAAAGCTCTACTGATGTCTACACTGAAAGAAAAGTCATATGGTCTTGTGTATATAGCAATTGGTCACCTTTTGAGTTCATCTCCTACCACTTTGCCCACCACTTACTCCAGTCCAGCCTTACTTGTATCCTTACTGCTTCTTTGACATTTTCTTGTCTCTGAGTATTTGTACAATGTGTGTGCTCCTTGAAATTCCTCCCCTGTGGACATTACTTCATTATATAGGTACTGTGAACCTCTACTCAAATATCACCTCCTGCAGAGACTCCTTATCTGACCAGTCCATCTAGGGTAATGACCCCTTACCCCTTCACTCTTCCTTCTTCACCTGATTTCTCGAACCACATAGCCCTCGTTTACATGGCATCCTTCCTGTTTCCTTGTTTGTTTACTCATGTCATATAATGTCAGATCCCTGAGAACAAGGATAAACTGGGTATTTATCCCAAAGCACTGTCTTCTTCCTAGTGGCTAACAAATAAGTGGTTTAATTGGTCCATTCCTACTTTCATATTTATCAGCCACAGAGTTTTCACTGATAGTTAAAGGAAAGTACATGGGAAAGGGGCCAAAAGGAAATTGGGAGTTCATCCCTGGGAAGAGATTTTTCTTTGAGACTTGCTCCATGAGTTGCAGTATCACCTGAGGGTTGAGCTTGTTAGAAATGCATATTTGGGTACTCCAGACCAAACCTACTAAAATATACTCTTGCATTAACTCAATTAAAACCCAAATTTGGTTTTAGTTTTCACAGTTCTTGGTGGTGGTATTGATAACCCTTATGGATGCTGGGAGTGTGACCAGGACCAAACTATAGCTTTTTGGCTTCCTTTATACCCTAGAACAAGTGAGGATTTCAATATTGGAATTCATCAGGATTATAAATTTTAACAAGATTCCCAAGTAATTTCTGTGCACATTACAGGAAGAAGCATTGTCCTACAGTCCCCAGATTGACCCTATCTTTCCTCACTGAGATATCTGCTTTTGTTTCAACAAGGTTATGACTTGCCCAGTATCTGATACTGAGTGATCTTTCATGTTATCTGCCTCTCAGAACTTGTGACTTATGACAAATGAGAAAAGTGACTCACATCAGGGAAAGTAATAAGGGCAGGCATCCCGCTGTCATTCAATTTTTGACATAGGAAAGACCCTGCCCAGAAGACTCTGCAGGGGGAAATTGTCACAAGAACATGGTCACCTGCCAAGAAGTGGACTGCCAATTTGAGCCAAAACAAGCAAGAGTCCATTGAGAATTGCCAAAGGCCCAGTTTTCCTACAGGCATTATCTTGAGAAGTCAAGTCCTTTGTGCAACAGAACTGTAGTTTGAAACATAGATGGGAGACGGTGTGCCTACATCTGACTTGCACTTCATTCTTCTCTCTAGTGGTCTTGGAAAGAGCATCTCCTCTCCTGGTAGCTGCTATAATTAGCATATTATTATCTTGTCATTGTTCAAATTTCGTTTGCTAAATCATTATGAACTTCCCTGACAGGCTGCTGATACAAGGTCAGAAAATAACAATTCATGCCTGTCCTAAGCTGGGTTTCTGGAAGCAGAGTCTGAGAAACGGATATGAATGCCTGTGATTAATTGGAAGAGTGCTCTTAGGAGAAAGGGAGGGATGACAGTAGGATAGGGCAGCAAGCAAAGGACAGGATAGATTAAGGAAAAATGTGGGCTGAGTTGAGGTTGAAACTCAGTCTGATCCCACAGGGAGGCATGGGGCATGAAAGGCAATCAGACTGGGTCCCACTTCTTATGAAGCAGCTACAGACTGCTCCTAGAAATGATGTGTAACTGCCCAGATACTCCTCAGTGGGGAAAATCCTACAGACCAAGGGCACTTCTCAGTTTAGGGACATCGATCAGTGAGCAGTTAAAACAGCAGTTAGGGGTTGGGTGTGCCACAGGTAAATGCTGTCTGACAACACTTGTATTAGTGACCAAGCCAGGGACCCTTTCTGAAGAGTAATTCTCCATCTAGATCAGGAACCGGAACCTGCCTTTTTTTTTTTTTTTTTTTAGGTGAAGAAAAATTCTTCCAGTTTTAGTTAATGTTTTAAATTTAATTGCCTTTCACTGCTTCAAGTTAAATGTAAATATTAACTCATTTAGTCTTTTAAACAACCCAAGAACGATTGAAGTGCTTTTGTTTGTATTTCATTGATGGAAACACTGAGGCAGTAAAAGCCTAGGTCATTTACCCAAAATAAACAGTGGAGATAGATTCTAGTCTAAGAAGTCTGGCTCCAGAGTCTTTTTCTTAGCTATGATGTGTCAGCTCAATGACTGTCACTTTGAGGAGAGCAAATGTCAGCCAATTCTGGACACGTTAAAGCTGCCAGCTTTATGTTGCCTAAATAAACCAAAATGAATCAAATGAGCAAAAAAAAAATAATATTAATCTTTTTTAAACCTTGTATAGCTTAGCTTTATAATAAAAACTCTCAAAACTTAGTGGCTTAAAATAACATGCATTAATTTGGCTTTCAGTTCTGTAGGTTTGCAATGTGGGATGGAACAGCTGGTCAGTTACCTTCCTGTTGGGCTCAATTCTGCATTCTGTGGCCAGTGGCTGCTTGTCTCTATGCAGCTCTACATCTTAGGGTAGTTGCCTGAAAGCTGGAGTGATGGGAGCTACTGGCACATGTGTCTCTCATCATCCAGTGTCTTGGCAGGTTTCCAACAAGGAGACTTGACACATACAAGAGGTCTTGAAGCAAGCAGTTTTTGCACACCATCCCATCTGCTGTATCTAATTGGCCAAAGCAAATCACAGGCCACCCTCAGATTCAGACCAAAATTCACTTAATATTTTGATGGAAGGAGTTACGAGACCATATTGCAAAGGGACAAAGAAACTGGGAAGGGAATAATTTGTAACCATTTTTGTTTTTAGCATAGATGTTATTCTGTGTCTTTTAGTTATATTAGAAACATGTAGTATAAGCGCTTCCTTCACATTTTGTGCTTTTACATAAAAATACCAATACTATTAGAAAACTTAAGATACCAAGTTACCACTCTTAATTAGTTAAAAATAATATGCTATCTAAACAAGTTTGGCTCTTGATGTTTTTAATTTATGAAAATGTAAAGATCAGGCAAAGTTAAAGTAGAATAAAATGTTACACAATGATGCTTGATTCTCTCATGCTCTCTGAGTGGCCACCCTCATTGTATAGTCCCTAACATGGTCTTCCTGCATGGGATTATGTTTACATACTGCCTTCCACTTTGTTATTTCACCGAGCTGTATGTCCTGAAGAGATTTCATGTTGGCACAAGTAGTTTTACTTCAGAGGACTATGCATTTTTAAAATAAAGTTTAAGGATATACCATAGTTAGCTTACTTATTCCCTCTTAAAGGAAAAAAAATTAGAAGCTTCATAGTAGTAGTCACTTTTGGAATTCAGTGGTACAAAGTTCTGGAGAAAATACATTTAAAAAACTGTGCAGTTATTTTTATTCAAATACAATGATCACATGCAGACAGGGTCAAGCCTACAATATTTGAAGTACAAAAAATCAGAAATTCTACTTGTAAAAATCTCCAATCTAGAAAGAAATCCAAGTTTAAAATTGAAGAATGGAGGTAAAATGAAGAATTATAGGCATATAATCTAAACTATTAAACCAAGCTCAAACGATAACCATTATATTGATCATAAAATGTGTGCAAAGTAAACATAATGTAAAATTACTGAATGGATAATGTATCATTACTGAGGATTGGGAGGGTTGTCTGCAGAGAATGTGCTATTCCCATTATCTTTTAGAGCAGGAAATCAATAGAGTATCTAAATTTGAAACATAAAGGAAAAAATAATCTTATCTTAAAGTATCTCTAATTTATTAATTTCAAATTACTCTTTTGGCAACTAATGTCAGATGATGAAAGAACATTAAAGTTCAGCATTCCTTGTTTTCATGAGATTTATCATTTGATTAATATAACCAAATTTTAATTAAAATTCTAAACAAATGTAGCATTATGAAACCAGCTTTCTAAAATTATTTTTTCTTTCAGTATTTATTAAGTTGTATACATAAAGCTATGCTTGAAATAATGTACTCTGTTAACAATTTTTACTTCGGGGTGATATGTATAATTTTGAAAATATTTTATCACTTTGATTTTTTAAAAAAATAATTATTTCTGAAGACTTAGGGGCAGACACAGAGAGAGGGATCTTCCATCCACTGGTTCACTCCCCCAGATATTCAAAACAGCGAGAACTGAGCCAGGTTGAAACCAGGAGCCAGAAGCCCTGTGGGTGGCAAGGGCCCAAACTCTTGGAGCATCTTCTGCTTTTCCCAGGCCATTAGCAGAAAACTGGAATAGAAATGGAGCATCTAGGACACAAACCAGCACACATACGGGATGCCAAAGTTGCAGCTAACAGCTTTACCTGCTACTCCATAAGGCTGACCCTGTCTGATTTTTTTGTATAATCCTAATATTTTACTTATATGACTTTATATAAATAAAATCCTTCTAAATGATTAGTTATGAAAAATACTGTAAATGACATTTAATAAACTGGCCAGAGACATTTGCATATGCATAATAATGATCTTATAGAAAAAGAACAATTTATGAATGATGAAAAATCATTACTCAATATACTAGAAACAAAAAGTGAAGATTCTCTAGTAATCAGAGAAATTCAAATTCAAATTAACTTCTAGAAAAAAATCTGCTTGTTTTAAATGGTTATTGTTACAGACCTTCCCACATCCTGGTATGTGAAGTATAAATTGATCCAACTTTTCAGAAATGAAGCTTGACAATATATGTCAATGTGCATAATCTTTTGCAACTTTAGGAATTTGAATTTTAGAAATGTAACCACTTATTCATGAAAACTGGTTGTATGACAGTGTTATTTACAGAAGTAAAACGTAGTAAATCTGAAAACTTATCACTAGCAGAAAATTTAGAATCTATAATTATTTATCATATATTACAACTTCATTTTACTGAGTCTTTTTAACCTGCCCAGTTTTTTAGGGGCTTTGCACACATGATCTCATTTTCATTAGTATGGTGCAGGATACTGGGCCCTGATTCACATTTCACACTTGAGAGATTAGGAAACATAGTTGAGCTTACCAAACACATGTGGTAAGATTTTGATTCAATTTGACGAAAAAATGAATGTTCTTCCATATCACATGTCTATCCTGTGAAGTAATACTGTGCGCTGATTTTAAATGTAGTATTAATTTTGAGTTATCACTGAAATTGACTGCAAACACTGCTGGTCAATAGTAAATGGTTTTTTTATCCTCTTTACAGTTTTCTTATAGTTGCTGAAAGACTTCCCAAAATGAATGAGCACCCTCAGGCTTAGTGATACCCCTTCTAATATCTATATTAGGAAATTTTGGCATGAATTGTAGCTTAAACACATTTATTACAATGTTGTATTTTAGAAGCCAGATTCACATAGTATGTGACATGTATTAGGCTGGCTGAGGTACATGGGATGACCAAGATCGGTTAGTGACAGTATACTAGAAAAGTTTAACTTCACTAATGAAGGGTTGTGCCTTGAGAAGCAATAGCCCATTAGAAGTTTGGGGAAGACACTTACAGGTCTTTTTAGTTTTTTTTTTTTTTGTGAGGGTGTCTTGTGGATGCATGGACTGGAGCTAGTAATGATGTTTTAGCTTTGCAGTTACATGTACCAGCCAGGAGAAAACTTTGCATTAGTCAAGATGGAGCTTATCTGGGTAAGAGTGAGGCAGCTCTTGTTCCGAGAAGAACCAGGTATGAAGAGCTCCTGTAAAAGAGACCTCAAAGAGGAAAACAAAAATTGGGTCAGTGTGCATTTTATTATAAGTTGAAGAAGAAATCAGTGGTCTTTTCTCCCCGTAACACTGCCTTCTTGTTGTGAACATTGTTATGGAAGTGACAGAGGTCAGTCTTTGTTAACTACTTCCTATTGGACAGAGTTATAGAGCTTTCCCTACTAGAAGTTAGAAGGAATTGATTGACAGAGGATACCTAGGAACATTTTTTTTCTTTGTTGAGCTTGTTACTATCATTGGAAAGGTTGTCTGAGAGCTTGGACCAACTTTTGGTTGGAGAAGTTTGGAAATTTGAGGAAACTGAGACCCAAAAGGAGTTAACAGCAGAAAGGCTGCTATGGGACCCAAAAAGGGTATTAGCTAGGAGAATCATGACCAGATGTTAGTCTTGAAACTCAAAGCCTACTGACAAGCACTCTCTAGAAAATTTACTGGTCCTTTTAATAATACTTTTTAGGCTGATCTATAACTTACAGGACTGATTCACAAAGGAGCAAATTTTTTTTTATTCCCACAGCATAGGTCCCTCCTTGATTAGCAGTAAGAAGGTCATCCAGTATTTGCTTATTTTATATTACCCCTTCCAAGGAGATCAGCTGCTTCTGCACAGTGCTGACCTCAGCTTCTAGGTCAGTAATTTGTTGGCTTAGCTCAAATGAGAGTCACTTGTCCATGGATAGAGAATAAAGCAGTCCAGATGATTTGGTGCCTATTCTAGCAAGATGCCCACTGCAGGGAGGATTGCTCACTTAGCACACATGGAGTCTGTGAATAAACAGGGAAAGGGAATACTATCATTGATTAGTGAGAGCAATAAAGTAGGCAAGGGTGCAGGTCCCAGTTCAGTTGACTGGGAGGCATAAGTAAGTACTAGTTTCACAGAGGAAGTAAGTGGGGAAGTTGGTGGGGTCTAAGCATGCATCAAGAGTTATGTTGAAATGGGGCTTAGATAGGAAAGAAGAGGAAGCTTTGATCCCTTCATAGGTAAAGGCGATGATCATTCTAACTAAAGTGGATAAGCAGGTTGTTAGGTAAGGAGAAGTGAATGACTTGTATGCCCAAGTGAAAAATGGAATTGTGAGATTTCACCCTAATTGATGGCCCTCAGGGGAATGCAAACTCTTGTAGTCGGCTCACTTTAATTTAGTTGGAACCAGAAATTGTGGCTCTTAAAAGGGAAGCTTGGGTTGGGACCTGGGCAAGGTGCCACCCAAAAAACTGTGTTTAATTGGTAGTGAGATGTAGGGTTTGGGGAAGACTGTGTTATAGAAAGGGTGAGTCTGAGAGAGATGTATTTGGGTAACTGCTTTAGTCATTGGTGCCAAGGTAGGCCTATTGTCAACTGGAAGACACACAAAGGAGAACTTCTCTGAAAGACTTGATTATTTGGGTCCCCAGAGATTGATTTGTACTGTTTCTGCCAGGTGTCTGAGGAGACAATATGGGAGGTTATGGGCTTGACTCTGGGGTTGAAGGCCCATCCTGGGTAGTCAAAACTGGAAGGGGCTAACATTTTGAGCTGACTCTAGTCAGAAATGTAGCTGGGATGGCCGGCGCCATGGCTCAATAGGCTAATCCTTCTCCTGCGGCGCTGGCACCCTGGGTTCTAGTTCCAGGCGGGGCACCGGATTCTGTCCCGGGTGCTCCTCTTCCAGTCCAGCTCTCTGCTGTGGCCCGGGGGGGTACAGTGGAGGATGGTCCAAGTGCTTGGACCCTGCACCTGCATGAGAGACCAGGAGAAGCACCTAGCTCCTGGCTTCAGATCAGCACAGTGCGCCGGCCATGGCGGCCACTGGGGGGTGAACCAACGGAAAAGGAAGACCTTTCTCTCTGTCTCACTGTCCACTCTGCCATTCAAAAAAAAAAAAAAAAAAAAAAAAAAAAAAAAAAAAAGAAAGAAAGAAATGGAGCTGGGATAGTAATCAGGCTGTCCTGGAGGAAGGAAATGGCACAGATCTAATAATCCTTGTAACTGTTACTGGGTCAGTTCTGACTGAGGAAGTTGAAAGTCTCCTGGATTATGGGGAGTTAAGGGTGTAGGAATGACAGAGGAGAAGGGTTAATAGGATGACTGCAAAGAAATTAATTTCACCCATCTGGTAGTCTGCAGAGTTGTTCGTATAAATAGTGTAAATGTAAGGACCCACAGCAATAAAAGCATTTAAAATAGGGGTAGTTGTAGGGCTAATGGAGAGAAAGAGGAGGAAGGTCAGCTAAATTCAGGGGAGGCTCTTGAAATGGCCATGAAGTGACTTCATATGAGATCATGGCAATACGACAAAAATTTAGGATCCAGATGTGAAAATACCTGCGAACCATAGGAATGACTGGAGGTCTTGTTTGGTAGTAGGCATAGCAAGAGAATAAATGAGGTGTTTTCATTGTGTGGTTCTTTCTCACTCTCCCAGGGATAGGTAGGATGGAGCTCAAGATGGATGACATATAGTTGGTTGAGTTGGGCCGTGGAGGAAGAGACCCTCTATCCCAGATTGCCAAGGCAACTGAGGAGTTAAGATGGTATTCGCTTATGAGGCCTGTGAATCAGGGCTGCATAGGAGGAGGTCATCAACACATTGGAGGAGGAAGTTTACCAGGAGGGAAAGAGAGATATCTGGCCAATGGCTGACCAAGAACTATGGGAATTGTCTCTAAATCCCTGTGGAAGGACTGTCCATGTGAAATATGGGTGACATGCCTCAGGGTCTGTACAAGTAAAAACTAAAGAGGTCTTGAGTGGAGGAGTCAAATGGGGCAGTAAAGAAAGCATCATTATGACCCAAGATGCTATAGTACCAGGTTTTACGGCATAAAAGAGAGGGAAGGATAAAAGGAGTCGGGTATGATGGGATACAATAGGATGACAGTTTATTAATGACTGAGGGAGTCTGGAGGAAGTAGAAGGAGACATTTGGTTATTTGGGAGATTTGGACATTTTGTAAGAGGAAGAGATCAGTTGAGAATATATATTTTGAGGAATTTAACACTAAGGGGCTTGATACCACAGAGTCCAGAGAGAGGAACAGGGGGAACTGTGGTTTGCAAAGGAAATAATTGGGGTTTTTAAGCCTGATCTGGATGGGTGTATAGTGCAGACCCACACTAATTGGGAGGTGTCTCAGACTTGAGGGTATTCCAAGTCTGGAGAAATGGGAATTGGAGGGCTAGAAAGAAGAGCTAGGGCAGAGGAAGCGGAAATGAGACCAGTGAGGAATGTGCTGGGAGCAGGGGAGGGATTGAAGAGAGTAAGAGTGGTATGGAATTTACAGAGGATATCCTGTCCTGGAATGGGAGTGGGACAGTGGGAAAAGACCAAGAAAGAATGTGAGAAAAAATGATTTTCAGGTGACAAAGGAGAATTGAGGTTTCTTGGCATGAGATAATCTTGTCAACCCCAATAATAGAGATGGAAGAATTGGAAAGAGGTACTGTGAATTTGGGCATTTCAGAATAAGTGACCCTTATATTAATTATAAATGACATTGCTGGGGGCCACCATTGTGGTGCAGTGGGTTAAGCTGGTGCCTGCAATGCCAGCATCACATATGAGTACTGGATCCAGTCCCAGGTGTTCGACTTCCAATCCAGCTTCCTTCTCATGTGCTTGGGAAACCAGCACATGATGACCCAAATGCTTAGGCCCCTGCCACCTACATGGAGTTCCAGGCAACTGGCTTCAGTTCAGCCCTGGCCATTGTGGCTATGTGGGAAGTGAACAAGTAGATAGAAGATCTCTCTCTCTCTCTCTCTCTCTCTCTCTCTCTCTCTCTCTCCCTCCCTCCCTCCCTCCCTCCCCACCCCAATCCATCTTTAAAGCAAATAAGTCTTTCCCAAAAGACAAAAAGGAAACAAATGAAACAACATTCTCTTACCCACAACCAAGAGAGTTGCCTGGGACTCTGTCAGCTGGATGGTGGAGGTGGCAGCACCTGTCTTATTTAGTCTCCTCTGCATAGTCCCAGAAGGCCTGGCTCAGCATAAGCTGAGTCCACAGCATGTTGTCAGAGGGCTGGGAGTTTGGGCTGAGGCCTAGGAAGTGATGCCTGATCTCACCTTGAGGAGCAGTGGACCCGTCAGACTCCCAGTGGCCAACATAGTTGCAGAAAGGACATGTTCAAGAGCAAGGTTGTGGTTGTGAACAGGGGCTATTCCAGTGCCCAGGCTGTCCACACTTGAAGCAATTGCTGAGGGGGTGGGTTGGTCCACTTCAATGGGCTCCCAGGGGAAGAATCTCTTGGGGGAAAAGAGGAAAATACAGCCATGGCCAAAAGCTGGACAGCCTGGGACTGTCCTTGGGCTTATTTCTCTTCTGGATACTATGTTCCTTTCTCTGTTTTTCCTCTCCATTGTTATAGACTTTATTGTCCAGGTGAGGAGCTCCTTTTGAGGGGTTTAGGGCTTGGTCTCAAGCTAATGAAGCAAATGTCTGAGGCTGACAAGAGACCGCCCTCTGAAGAATCAGGGTTCAAGTTGGTGAAGGCGGAGACAGTGGAAGAAAGGTAAGAGAGGAAGAAGGCAGGATTACAGGACAGTTTAAAGAATTCAAGGGCATAGGGGATCTCCTTCCATTTTCCCTGCTGGCAGCAAAAATTATGAAGTATCTAAGTGGTGTTGGAATACAGGGTGCCATTGAGAGGCCAATGTTTTTCATTGTCTAATCTATATTGAGGCCAACAAGTATAACAGAAGAAAGAAAGTATTACATTTATGTCTGAGGTCAGAAAAGCCAAGGGCGAGGCAATGTTGGAAGAGGCATGCAAGGACGCCCTGTGAGGAGGATGCCTAGGGAAGACTGACAGAACTACTGAATGAGCATGTAGGTAAGCCTCTTACCTCTGTAGAGGAATCCCCTGTTATCAGAGTTGGGAAGAGGGAGATGGGTGTCCCTGACTCAACCCAAATCCCAGGACTTGTCCCAGACCTGGTGTAACTGAATAGATGGGTCTTGCCCCTGTGAACAATGGACCCATGAGTCTATCCATCTGGAGGACAGTTTGGCATCAGAGGGACTTGCTGATGTCCCAGAGGAGAGTGAATCTGAATTCTTCAGCCAGGGGTGGAGGAGATCCCCATAGGAGTTACTTGGCGGGTCAGAGTATGCCTTACAATAGATACTAGTTAAAAGCAATTTATAGGCAAAGTTTAATTTCACAAAGGAAGGGTTGTACCTTAAGAAGCAACAGCCCAAAGGGCCTTGAGGGAAACAGTTGTGTATCTCTCTCTCTCTCTTTCTGGAGCTGGTGAGCTAGCAATGGGGTTCTGCTGTTGTCATTACATATGCCAGCAAGAGGATTATTTTACATCAGCTGGGATGGAAGTTATCTGTGATAGACTGAAGCATGTTTGTCCTGAGAAGAAACAGGTAAGAAGAGTTCTTGTAAAAGATACCTCAGAGACATAAAAAAGTAACAACAACAAAAACTTGGAGCTGAAAAAGGGGCCAGGGCCTTTTCCACTAATGTTAAGAAAAGTTAGCATGGCTTTGTACATGTTAGATGAGTCCGAGTCTACTTAAACTTTTTCAATACTTAAAAAACATATTAGAATGTTAGATCTCATCTCTATCTCAGCTCTACATGTACAGAGAAATATTAGAATAAAGGCAGAAATAAAAGTTAGGCATCTCTGTGTCAGAATACAATTAGGGATGTATTAGATCTCAGTCTACATACACAGAGAAATATTAGCATAAAAGTAGAAATAAATGTTGGGAATCTAAGTGATTTTATATATAATATATTTGTTAAAAGATGACTGATTTGAAATGTGGTAGTATCAACTGAGAGAGGAGGAGAGACTGAGATCCTCCATCTGCTGGCTGACTCCCCAAATGGTCACAATAGCTAGGGCTGGTTCATTCTGAATCCAGAGGCCAGGAACTCCCTCTGGACCTCCCAAGTGAGCAGCAGGTACCCAAGTATTTGGGCCATCCTCCACTATGCTTCCAAGAATACCAGTGGGGAGCTGAAGCAGAAGCAGAGCGACCTAGACTTCAACCAGCACTCTCAGATGTGATGTAAGAGTCTCAGGCAGTGGCCCAACCCACCGTACCACAATGCCAACCCCTAAAATTTACTTATTTATTTCATGGGGGTTGGCTGGGAGAGATCTTCCTCCCACTAGTTCACTACCCAGCTTCCCAAATGACTGCAACAGCCAAGCCTGGGTGAATCCAAATCTAGGAGTATGTCATCTTGGGCACCCACATGGGTTGCAATGGCCCAAGGATTTGGGTCATCTTCTGATTTCTCAGGTGTACTGCCAGGAAGCTGGATCAGAGGCAAGAAAGCAAGGACTTGAACTGGTTCTCTGATAAAGGATGCAGGGGTCCCAAGGGTCTGCTCAACCTTCTGCATGACAACACCTGCCCTTGTGTATATTTACTTTCATTTATGAACATTTATCATTTTTAAAAATCATAATTTTGGCAGACACAGAGCAAAAAGTCATTTTACATTTAAGTTCCCATTGTACTTTGGGGAAATGAGTATTTGTTCCATAAATGGTTTTGTATTCATGAATGTTCACATGAAAGCAATTCATCTTGAGTAGTAACACCACACACAGACAGACATACACACACACATACACACACATACAAAACACAGGCTTTGATTTTGGTAGATCATAGTCCTACGAGAGAAAAGGAAAACAATAAGGTAAAGTGATTTTGTCCAATATAAATATAATGCAATCATATTTTAACAGCTTTATTGAGGTGTAATTCACATAAGGTAAATCCCCACAACTTAAAATATATAACCAATCACATTCAGATGTTGGTATTTGGCACAGCAATTTAGACACCATCTGGGACACCTCCATCCCATATTTTAGTCCCTGGCTTCAAGTCCCCCCACTCTGCTTTTAATCCAGCTTCCTGATAGGGCACACCCTGGGAGGAAGCAGGTGATGGCTCAAGTACTTGGGTCCATGCCAACCCAGTTTTTGGCTACTGGCTTCAGACTGGCCCAGCCTTGGCTATTACAGGCTTTTGGGAAGTGAGCCAGGAGAACTTATATGACTCACTCTCTCTCTCTCTCTCTTTCTGCATTGCAAATAAACAAAGAGAAAAAGAAACAAAGCCCAAAGATTTAAAATAATTATAATAAATTAAGTCAGTTTCATTATATTCACATAATTATGTGACAATGACCACAATCAATTTCTGAATATTTTTATCAACTCTTAAAGAACCAATACCATTAACTCATTCCTCTCCAAACTGCCCATCGCTATGCAACTACTTTCTAGCTCAATAACTTTATTATATGGATATTACATATAAATAAAATTGTGATCTTCAGGGGCTTTGTTTTTGCTTAGCATATTTTTAAGATTCATTCATGCTATTACATGCATCAAGATGCCATTCCTTATCACATGAAATATTCAATTATATGGATGTACCATTTTTTGCTTACTCATTCATCAGTTGATAGACAATTGAGTTGTTTCCATTTCTGATTGTTATAAATCATGCTGCTGTTAACATCTAAGTACAAGTTCTTGTTGTGAACTCATGATTTTATTTGTCTCAGTTATATATTAGCAGTAGAAATGCTGGGCTATGTGGTAACTCTATGTTTAACATTATGGAAGTACCAGATTGTTTTCCAATGCAACTGCATTATTTTGCATTCCCTCCACCAATGTATGAATGTTCTGATTTCTCTACATCCTAGCTAACACATGTGATTATCTATGAGTTTCATTCTAGCCATCCCAGTGTGTCCAAAATAAGATTAAACTTTTGATTTCACTGCATTTCCATGATGGTTAATAATGTTGAGCATAGAGCCGGCGCCGTGGCTCAATAGGCTAATCCTCCACCTTGCGGCGCCGGCACACCGGGTTCTAGTCCCGGTTGGGGCGCCGGATTCTGTCCCGGTTGCCCCTCTTCCAGGCCAGCTCTCTGCTATGGCCAGGGAGTGCAGTGGAGGATGGCCCAGGTGCTTGGGCCCTGCACCCCATGGGAGACCAGGAAAAGCACCTGGCTCCTGGCTCCTGCCAGGATCAGCGCGGTGCGCCGGCTGCAGCGGCGGCCATTGGAGGGTGAACCAACGGCAAAAGGAAGACCTTTCTCTCTGTCTCTCTCTCTCACTGTCCACTCTGCCTGTCAAAAAAAAAAAAAAAAAAAAATGTTGAGCATCTTTTCACGTGCTTAGAATGAATCACATAATATATTCACAGCAGAATATTAAACAGCAATGGAAAAGATCAGAAAACACATTCAGTAAATGTGTGAATAGCATTCCCTAACACAATATTCAGGAAATAAGTCAGATATAAACTATGTTATTCCATTTATATGAATCAGAAGAAATAAATAACTATGGTAACACAGTCGGAATAATAGGTATTCCGTGTTTTTTTTTTTTTTTTTTTTTTTTTTTTTTTTTTTTTTTTTGACAGGCAGAGTGGACAGTGAGAGAGAGAGAGACAGAGAGACAGGTCTTCCTTTATCGCTGGTTCACCCCACAATGACCGCTGCAGCTGGTGTGCTGCGGCTGGTGCACTGCGCTGTTCCAGAGCCAGGAGCCAGGTGCTTCTCCTGGTCTCCCATGCGGGTTCAGGGCCCAAGGACTTGGGCCATCCTCCACTGCCTTCCCGGGACACAGCAGAGAGCTGGACTGGAAATGGAGCAACGAGGACAGAACCTGGCGCCCCGACCGGGACTAGAACCCGGTGTGCCAGTGCTGCAGGCGGAGGATTAGCCTAGTGAGCTGTGGCACTGGACATTTTGTGGGGTTATTGGCTGACAGAGGTATGACAAATTCTTTCAGGCTTCTGACAGAGTCCTATATCTTGGTCTATGTGATGATTACACAAGGGTATGCACATGGAAAGCTAATCAGGTGGCACAACTAAGATGTGTACATTCTGCACCATGTATACTAAACCTCAATAAAACTGGAAGATTTTGAAAGAATAATAGGTAATGAAACATTCCTGTAGGTCAAACAACCCAGGGGTGATAGGAATAAAATTTAATGATGTAGAAGATAAGTCTTTTGAAGGAAATAAAGATTGCTTGGACTAGAACCTGATAGACTTTTCTATGCTGTTTTATCTATCACTTTTTAGTCAATTTGGTTTGAATTCAAATTATTTTTATATTATGGACATTTTGATAGCTAAATTGCTTCCATGATTTGAAATCTCCAGACATATTTAAAGGCAGGAAGAAAATAATTGCTATAATGAGTAAAAAGAACTCTTTCTGCCTCAAGCTTGCAAAGATAAGAGGGCATTTAATGGAGCTTTTCCTTTAACTTTAAAAACACCCTGCATGGGGGAACCTTCTTTCTATATAATTTAATGATCCAGGAAGAGTGTTCATAAATGGGAAACTAGTGTGTTGCATATAGGGTTAGGAAGAAAACAAAGTGTAAGTGAGACATGCTATCAACGATCCAGTAGTGTTTATCCTAAGAAAACTGAGCTAGGAAATTACAAAATGAAGATAAATAAGTTGCAGAAAGCACAAATATAACAGTTAATACTTATAATTATGAATGATAACTCTTTCATGGACCCACTGGCTCTTATATATGATGAGACCATGAAAGGAAGAAATGAAGTAGATTAGGCCATTTACAGAGACTCAGAAAGGGACCTGGCCAGTTCATGTTCCAGGGGGCAATTATTTTTCTCCCATGTCTTAAAACAGATTCCCTGGAAGCAGCATGAAATGGGGATTCCTTTGCGTGTGGCTTCCTGAGGGAATGCTCTCAGGTGAAATGGGTAAGCAGAATGTGACTCTTGGCTGCTCTACTTCTAACCCAGTTTCCTGCTAAATGGCATCTAGGAAAGCTGCAGGAGATGGCCCAAGTATTTGGATCCCTGCCACCCATGTGGGAGACTGAGATGGAGTTACTGGTTTTGGCCTGACCCAGCCCCAGCTTTTGTGGCTATTTGGGGAGTGAACCAGAAAATAGAAGGTCTTTCTGCCTTGTCTTGCTCAATAATTCTGCCTTTCAAGTAAAGAAATAAATCTTAAGAAAAAATGTTGAGCTCTATCTCTCTACCCCACTGTGATGGGGTATAGTGGTCTACTGCAGTGGTCCTGAATATAATGTCCTAATATTATTAAATTTTTTTCTTTACTAGGGGGCAATGGTGTTGACACTGAGGAGAAGGAGTGGGCTATATGTAGCCTGTGCTCTCAGTGGCTTAGGATGTTAGGAGTTCAGGTACCAGCCAGATCAAACAAATTCAGGAGGGATGTCAGTAGCACCTCTGTAGCTCGCAGAGGGTAAACATTCAAGTCTTAAATTTCCTTGCTCTCCCATGGCAGGTGCCTACCTGACTTTGTCGTTAGGTAGGTGGTATTCAAAATTCAACCATTCACATAACTTTTGATACATCAATATAATGAACACACAATCAATATTTTTGTTTAAATTTACTCATTTTTCTCAAATTATAGTTTTGATAAGCAGTAATATATGTAAAACTATAAGCTCAGTTTGCTATATTTTAATACATAGCAAAAACTTAAACAACTATTAATAATTAAATATATATGAAGGTATTTCAAACTGTTTCTTTTAAGTGGCATTAAAAGTTAAGTCTTTTTAAAAGAATATTTATTTGAAAGGCAGACTTAGAGAGGGAGACACACATACACACACACACACACAGGGAAGGAGGGGGAGGGAGGGAGGGAGGGAGGGAGAGAGAGATCTGCTTGTTTACTTCTCAAATGGCCACAATGTTTGGGGCTGGGCCAAGCCAAAGCAGGAGCTTCGGAGTCACCCACATAGGTGCAGAGGTCCAAGCACCTAGGCCATCTGCTGCTGCTTTCCTGGGTGCATTAGCAGGGAGCTAGATCAGAAGTGGAACAGCCGGGTCAAACCAGCACCCATATGGATGGATGCTGGCTTCACAGGCAGTAGCCTTACCTGCTACATCAAAACACCAGCCTCAACTTAGGTCAGTTTTGTTGCAAACAATTTTGGTGTCTATGCATGTAAGGGGGTCTTCAAAAAGCTCATGATAAATGAATATTATGAAAGCACTATGCATGTATTTCAAAATCTTTTGCACCAAATGAACTTTCAATTGCATTTTCTTGTAAACTTCTTGAAGTACTTGCATATAGATATGATTAAAAACCACTCTCAAACTACCACTGCTGTAAGAACTATCTTGCATGGAGCATTAGTTTTGGCAAGCCAAAAAGCATATGCAATCTCAAAATGTGGACTACCTATAGTATTCTATTCATTGAGAGCTTTTATAGTGGTAGCTAAATCTTTGCATTAAGATAGTGCCTTTGAAAGGTCCTTAATTGAAAAATGTATATCAACTGAAAGGAAAAACCATTTCAAGCATTATTACAGTTAAACCTATCTCCTGTACATAGCAGGGCTCTCAGGGAATGGTATACCATTGAGATAAATTTTAATCATGGATCCTGCCCAGGATTGTATACAGTTGTAGTATTTGACAGAGTTAGAGAAGAGAGTGAGTATATGAGTATTGAAACAGATAAGAGTTTGAGGAATGATCGTGATATCAAGGAAAATTGGAATACCCAGCCTATCTACAATCCAGTGATCAACGTTGACTGATATTAGTGAAAACAAAAACATGTAGATCAATGAATGAGATGGAAAGGAGAGCATGTGTATACAGTCCGTTGATTCATCACAGTATTTCCCAGGCAACTTAGTGGGCAAGAAAAAATCTTGGCAACATGTTAGGCTGGACCACCTGGATGTTCACATGACTTGGAAAAAGAATGAACCTTGATCATTACCTGCTAGCATGCACAAAAAATACCTCAAAATATAATAGCCTCATTGGTGTGAAGCAGAAAATTATAAAACTTCTAGAATAAAACAAAATTTTTGGACTTAAGTAATGGCTCACAAAATAAAAAGATGAAATGTAAGAGGAAAAACTGGGAAAATTAAACTGCAAAGAAAATAAAGAGCTCTTTAAAAGATATTAAGAAAACAAAAAGGCAAGCTACAGAGTGAGAAAATATTTATAACACATAAATTTCAGACAAGGGAATTATATCCAGAACGTATAAAACAACTCCTACAAATCAGTAAGAAGCCACATAGCCTCATAAAATATGGGCAATATTTAAAACAAGGTTTTCCTAAAGAAAATATGCAAATGGCCAATAAGCACATGAAAAGATATTCCATATCATTCGACATCTGGGAAATGCAAACTTAAACCTATAAAGTGATCCTAATACATACTGCTGGACACAGAGAAACCAAAATATCCTGATTGAGATTTTGGGGTTTCTTCTTGTATTTCAGCAGCAGGGATTTTCAGTTTTCAAGGGCAAATGTACACAGAAATCATTAACAACCCAAAGAGGAAGGGGGCATGCATGATTTCATTAGGTCTGTTTTAAAAAATGAAAATTTTGAAGATGCTATGCTTTATCTCTTTTATAATGAATTTGGAAGGTGCACAATACTCGGTCTTCTGTGTCATTTCAAGCTGGGATAATGGGCTCCCCCGGGGCCTGCCTCAGTGTTGTTGCCTCACTCTCAGGGAAACAAATGCCACCAATTCCCATTCCTGGCTTTGTCATGTCCATGACTGAAGATGTTTTTATGTAGGTGATTCTGGAAATGGGGGGATTTAAATTCAGCTGCTCGAATAATTGTCCCAGAGAAGTAGGATATTTAGGTATGCGAGGCTGAGGAGGGAAAGAGGATGAAGGGTATTACTAAAGAAATGTCCTGCTTCTGCTTTTGGGATAGCTACATCATTGCCCCAGCTGTCACGAGTCACCACTAAATGAAAGTGTATTTGTCATGCTTCATTTAACAGGCTTTCCGGACTGGCTAGGTTCTAGCCTGGCCTGGATTATAAAACTGTTTTAAGTCTCTAAACCAGAGTTCATAATAAATCCTACCACAAAGCTAGGTCCAGGAGTGAGGGGAGCCAGGTTATTGCAGGGCTTTGTGAAAGGGATAAAGGTAGGATCAATACTGCAGAAAAGGACTGGAGAAATAAGAAAGGCAGGCATTTTCTGGAGATTAATCTGCATGGGTTTTTCTGTTTCTGCATGAGCCTCACTAGCTGCAGGCAAATCCCTGCCATCACCCCCATAATCATCATCAAGAAAATCACAATAGGTAGTGAAAACCATGAGAGGGTAAAATGAATGGGGAGGGGTTTTTATAAGAGGAGCTGAGCAGCAAATGGGAATTGATTCTGAGTCTTTATGCTGTTGCATCTTTCTTGTTCATTCATATTCCTATCCATAGAGGGCACCTGGCTTAAGGATTTTCAACTTTAAGATGATGTAGAAACTGTACTTAAGTTTTGAATTTGCTTCTTTTCCTGGGCTGGTATTGTGCTCTGTGCTCCTCCTTGCGTGGTCCCAGGCAGTGACAGTGGGCACAGTCAGCTGGTGATCATAAGAAAAAACCACAGACACTCTATAGTGTGCTATATTCAATAAGTCGCATGGAATTTTAATACTTTACTATAAATAGGCTTTGCATTAGATGATTTTACCCAACTATGGGCTAATGTAACTTTTCTAAGCATGTTTAAGGCAGATGACATTAAACTATGATGTTCATTAAGTTTGGCATATTAAATGCATTTTTTACTTAAGATATTTTGAACTTAGAATGGTTTTTTCAGGACATAGCCCTATCATAAGTCAAGGAGTATCTGTATCTACAGTCAATAGAAAGGAGTTGTGGCATGCGGGAGGCCTGATCCTTTCCACACATTCAATTAGAATGTTTTGCAGTTGAACATGTAGGAACCTATTTCCAGTACTAGAAAACTGTGCATGTAGCAGCTGACCTCATCTTGAATGACTTTCTGAGCAGTCTGAGTTAGGAGAAATTCATCTGAAACTTGTACTGTCTTATCTGCCTTCTGATGTCAATGTCAACACCAGTCAAAAG
The DNA here is from genome assembly GCF_964237555.1 of Oryctolagus cuniculus. Lineage (NCBI taxonomy): Eukaryota > Metazoa > Chordata > Mammalia > Lagomorpha > Leporidae > Oryctolagus > Oryctolagus cuniculus. Next base: position 37,523,936 of record NC_091442.1, read on the forward strand.
TATAGTTGAAAACTGGAGGGAGCTCCTCAAGGTGTCTGCTGCACAGTGTGAGTGGGTTTCATGTCTTGGTCCGTGAATCAAGAGTGAAGGCAGGTACAAACAGGTATAAAATGCAGAATGTAGCATGGACTAGGCAAAGCCTGGATCTTCTCAAGTCAATCCTGGAGGGAAGACAAGTGAGCCAGAGTTGAGAAATGTATGTTAGGAATGGATGGATGGGACCTAAATTGCTAGGAGAGGATGAGGTGAGCCTGTTGAGATAAGCAAATATCAGACCCTGTTAAAGAGTATGAACTTCATGCTAAATACAAAGGAGAGACACTGGAGAGTCTTACATCATTAGAAAGCCTTGAGTGTTATAGAGAGAGGATGGTACTTACACTGTGGGAAATGGATTGGAGGAAGGCAAAGTAAAGACAGGGAGACTGGTACAATTGGGAACACTAATGTTGAAGAGAATGAGAGATAGCAAAAAGCAAATTAATTCAAGGAGGCAGAACTGGCATGGATTTGTGACTAGTTGACCATGTTGCCTTACTTTACTATTTGAGGTTTCACTAGTAGTCAAATATCTCAGCTCCAGATTGCTCAGATTCATGGAAAATGCAATACTTCTTGACAAGACTTCTGTGTTAGTCTTCAAGTACTTTAGCAAAAACACTCGATAATGGGTTATATAAAAGAAGATTTATTTAACTCACAGATTTGAAAGTCCAAGAGCATGATGGGCTATAGTCAGAGCCTCCTGGCAGATGGCATCAAAGTGGCAGGTGCATGTGTGAAAGCAATTCCTTGGTGAGACAGGAAGCCAGAGGGCTGTAGAGACTAGGCCATTCTCTGTAATAGCTTGATCTCTTGGAAACTAACCAGGAGCCCCTAATAACTATGTTAATCTTTCCTAACGATGATACTCTGAATGACTCAATTACCTGCCACCAGACCTTACTTGTAAAGGTTGTATACCACTCCACATATGCACACAAAGGAACAAGCTTCCAGCACATGAACCTTTGGGGGCTACAGCAAAACCATACCCAAACCACAGCGGTCTCTATTCAGTGATACATCAATGAATCTTTAGGAAGCATCCTTAGGCATCTCTCTTTTAAGCTTAGAACTATGGTAACACTACAGGAAACTAGATCCTCTAGGAGGATCTAGCATGCCAGTATGGCTGCCTCTGTTAGTAGAAGCTTGACACTCTACAGTGTGATATATTCAATAAGTTGCATGGATTTTTAATATTTTACTACAAATAGGCTTTGCATTAGATGATTTTACCCAACTATGGGCTAATGTAACTTTTCTAAGCATGTTTAAGGTAGATGACATTAAACTATGATGTTCATTAAGATAAAATTCATTCAGATAAAATCTAGTCAAGAAGGATTGTTCTGTATGCATGTCTGCAGCTACTATCACCCCAGTGTGCTTCTGTGTCATGTCCAAAGAGTGTGAGCTCTTGCTCCATCCTCACACATCTTGGTGCAAGCCCTCCTGAGGCTATGCAGTCTTCCTTAGTCTTTTATAATTTTCTCAGAAGGATGAGCCTAACACAATTTTTCTGGGCTTACAATGTTAGCTTTATTTAAATCCCATTGTATTGACTCTTCATCAGACTGTAAGAATGTTCTGTAAACTAGGATGTAAGAGTTTTCCTATTTAGTCTTCTCATGAAACCAGACATACCATTTCTGAATAAATCTGTATTGCAGGTCAGTTTCCCCTAAAGCAGACTCTGAGGTGCTGATCCACGTACAAGTGACTTAATGAGGAAGTGATTCTAGCTAAAAACTGCAAGGAAGTAGAGAAGGGAAATCTAGTAAAGTTACAGCTTCAGTCTAAGTCCCAGTCTCAGCCTGATATTACAATAAGTCTTGGAGTATACATTACATCTGAGTTCTTGCTGAATCAGAGCAAGGGAGCTAGACTTTAAAAATGATATTTTAAAGGCGATTCAGGGCCATGGAAACTTGCAGACACACCCAGATCTCTGCTTGTTTTGGGGCTTAAAAGCATCAGCATCTGAAGGATCATCCTGCAATGGACATCACTGGTGTGAATTTTCAGGCTGTAGCATGCAGAGGCTGAGAGGTGGACACAGAAGATAGGAGGAACCATCGAGATGTAGGAGAAGCACAGACACTGGACACCTGATGCTGTGCCTGAACCGATATACCCTGTATTTCTGTATTTTCATGAAACTTTTCTCATATGTGCCACAATTACTTCATTGCCATTATGGGTTCTGTCATGTCTACCTTTTTCAACGCAATCACATCCTAAAGGTTTTGAACTTTAGGAGAAGCTCTGGAACTCATGATTCCCACTCTTGCCAAAATCCCTGAACCACTGAAGCAAAACTGCCTGCAATTTCCAATCTCTATACATCTTTCTCATATCTATTCTAATTCTCACTCATCAGAAATCCAATTACTATTAGATCTGCAATGACATACTGGGTTTTTTATTTGATTTGCTGGATATGAGAGCACTGACCTCTCTGGTAGGACAGCAACCAAAAGGCATCCCTGTGAGTCAGTTTCTTGTAGGCCCTTTATCTGGTTCATATAGCTTAAAGGGAAAGGAACTGACACATGGGGAAATACTTCTGGACTTCCTGAAGAGTGTAAGAAAGCTGTGACTGAAGAGATGAATTTTAACCTAAGTTCCTTTCATGGAACTGAGGATGTAAAAGAAACTCAGGTATATCAGTTCTACAATCACACATGGTAGGCATGGACCAGAACAATAACATCAGATGGTTTCCATCCTGATCTTATAAAGAAACAAGCTACGTTTTAGGAAAATCTTAGAGACTTTAATTGATATTTGTGCAATTAATTGTCCAAATATACTGAGTTACTTTTTGGTGGTTATTAATCTGTAACTATTTACTATCCTCATGAGCCCCAAAGAGTTAAGACTCATTCTTCAATGAAAACATGGGTAAAATTTGAGCACATATCACAATAATAGCAATGACAACAAAAACACATCTTTCTGCTATGGAATCATAGCAGTCACACCAATTCAGGATTGAGACTGGCTGCCTAGATTCTATGCTCATTGTTCCTAGTTCAACCACGATCTGAATCTGTGGTCTTGGACAAGTTAACTAGTTTTTATAAGAATTTTCTCATTTCTAAAATGAGAATAATATTCAGGCCCTTTTCATATGGTTGTATATGGGTTAAAACTCAGAATGCACATAATATCCTTAACACTACCTGAAATATGAGCATCCTACCAGTTGTAGCTTTTAGCATAACTTTATTCAACACATTTTTCATTACGGAGAAGTAATTCATATGCCGTAAAATTTGTCATTTTAAAATGTACAATTCAGTGGTTTTAGTATTTTCAGAAAATTGCACGACTATCGTCTCTTCCTAATTCTTTTCATCACCTGCAAAAGGATTGCTATACTTATTAGCAGTCACTTCCCATTCTCTACTTCCCTTATCCCCTGACAACCATTAATTTACTTTCTGTGTCTGTGGATTTGCTTTTCCTAGACATATTATATAAACGGAAAGATAAAATACCCAGGTTTTTGTGTCTAGCTTCTTAGTGTTCTTAGTGTTCTTCATGCTGTGGCACATGTCAATACTACATTCCTTTTTATGGCCAATAATTATTACATTCTAAGAATGTCTCGGATATCATTTATCCTTAGTCAACCGGTGGGCATTTAGATTGTTCCCACTTTAAAAAAATTTTTATTTTATTTATTTGAGAGGTAAAGTTACAGACAGTGAGAGGGAGAGACAGAGAGAAAGGTCTTCCAACCGCTGGTTCACTCCCCAAATGGCGGCAATGTCCAGATCTGCACCAATCCAAATCCAGGATCTAGGAGCTTCTTCCAGGTCTCCCACGTGGGTGCAGGGGCCAAGCACTTTGGGCCATCTTCTGCTTTCCCAGGCCATAGCAGAGAGCTGAATGGGAAGAGGAGCAGCCAGAACCCACATGGGATGCCAGTGCATCAGGCAGAGGATTAAGCTGAGCCACAGCACCGGCCCCATCCACTTTTTGATTATTGTGAATAATGGGGCTATGGACATGCATGTATAAAAATTTAAATGCTATGTATTTTCAGTTTTATTGGGTGGATAACAAGGAGTGGAAATGATGAGTCCTATGGCAATTTCATGCTTACAATTTGAGGCACTGCCAAATTGTTTTCCAAAAGGTCTATACCATTTTACATCTCCCCCAGTCATGAACAAGGGTTCCAATTTCTGTCTTCTTCAACACTTGTTATTATCTATTCTTTTCATTATTTACATTCAAGTGAATGTAAATTGGTATCACTTTATGGCTTTGATTAATGCTTCCCTAATGATTAATTCATTGTTCATGTCTTTACCAGATATATATGTCTCTTTTGGAGAACTACTTATGGAAATCTTTGCCCATTTACATTGAGTATTTTTATATTTTTATTATAGAGTTGAAATAATTCCACACGTTATTGAGATTTTAGGGGTCCTATGTTATTCTTGAAACTATAGACACAAAAGTAAAGATACAGACAAATCTTTACTTCCAGTAGCTTACCTTATACTAGAGTACAAATTAACAAAATGTGACTAAGAACAATAAATATCCTAAAGAAAATATATTAGGTACATACCTGGGACAGGTATATTGGGAAAAATGATGGCTGGGAAGTATACATTTTAAGTTCAAACCTATAGCAATAGAAATATGAAGATATGATTTCTATTAAAGGATTTATCAGAATTTCAGTATCATAAAAGAAAAAAATGCATGAGAGTATTACCATAACAAAAGAACCTCTTTTAGCTCAATGATACTGCTGATAAAAATTTTACTCTACTATGCCCTGAAACCTGCAATTATGTGAAGATATGTGACCACTGCCCAGGGTCTCTATTACATATTATCAGGTAGACAAAGTTTTCCTTGATATATTGTGGGAGAAAATACTTGTAACTCTTGAATTAAAGGTCCCTACAGTGCCATTTACAGTTTGTCATGTAAGTATATATTTATTAAATATAGATTATTCAAGTCTTGTCTCACTACTTTATAGTAATGAGGCCAAAAGGCAAGATACAACTTTACATCATCCTCTTCATTAGGAAAATAGATGTTGAGAAAAAAAAATCCAGCATTTGGAAATAACACACTTAAATTCCAGCACCTATTATTGAACTTTCTTTGAAATCATTTTCCGCAGCAAGTCATAAAATACGCTGTGACTTTGTTTCCTATTTGCAAACAATGCATAAAACAAAGTTATAGACACAATGTTCACATTTTAAAAATGAAATCTGGAAAGTAGTGCTCCTTTCTTATTTTGAAGCTCACTGCCAGAGCATATGAAAACAAGATCAGAAAACTCCAACAAAGGCTGTGGGCATTTTCCCCTTTATTTGGGTGCAGTTCCACTTAAAGTACAAATGCCTGAAACCACTGCATATGTTTCACTGAAATCTACACCCCCTAAAGTGGTGTTCTGTGCAGAAATCTAATCTAGAACAATTTTGACTATTCATCCGAGCATTCTGCAATACCTTATTAGGAGGTCAATGCCTCTAGTACATTAAAAACAGAAATCAAAAGACAATAAAAATATCTCAGAAATGATGATCACCATTTACTGGTAGCAGTTGGAGACTGGCTTTTAAAATAGCTGTCAATTGGATCTGTACCATGTTCCAGGTATAATTTTTAGATACTGGACACAAGAGAACACATTCTGCTGTTAATAAGCTTACGTTCTAGTGGAAGACACAAATAATAGACAACTAGATAATGGAACTGTGGAATTTTTTTAAGGGAAAAGGTTTATTGGGAAACCCAACAGACTGGAGGGAAGGGGTGAAGAAGGAAAAGAGGGAGAAGGAAAGACACAGAGATCAGGAGAGGGAGAGAAAGAGAGAACTGTGGAACTTATTAGATGTTTAATAAAGTGGGGGGGGAATGACAGGCAGGGTTAAGTGGATACTGTGTTGGGATAAGATCACTCTAAGACTATAAAAATATCTCTAAGACTATAAAAATATGACTTCAGACTTAAAATACTAGAAGAAAATATTTTGCTATATTTTTGTGTTTTAATCCTCTTTGCTACAATTTAGAAAATATTTTGTTATATTTTTGTGTTTTAATCCTCTTTGTTAAAATTTAAGAATGGAATCCAATTTTTTGTGGTTTTCACTAATTTTCTATGCCTGTTGTTACTACTAAGGATATCCAAAAAGACTTTGAATCAGTCACTATTATGGGGAGAACATTAGCTTATTAAAACAATTTCTGCTTTTTGATAGTGCCTAATATTTAAAGCAATAACTATTTTAGCCAATATGTATGGTCCTGTTCTTCTGCTTAAAGAAATTGCTCAAGTACTCTGTCAGCTAAAGCCACAATAGAGCTATGTAACAAATCCCTAAATGCAACATTTAAAATAATAATTTTTTCTAGTTCATGTATTTGGGAGTAGGCTGATTAAAGATCCTATCAAATGGGCTTAGCTCAAAGCTGCGTAGTGGATAAAGGTCCAACTTCTTAAAACTAGTGGCTGCCTGAGGTGTATGTTTTTTCACATGGAGTTTTCAAATCCAAGAAACTAATCACAAACAGGAACTAAATCTCAAGCCTCTGCTTGTGTCACGTGTACTAACTTCTCATTGCATAGAGCAAGTCACGTGGCCAAGCCCTAAGCCTAGTAGTGAGGATTACATCGTGCCAGTTATGTGGCCTGAGCAAACCCAACATCAACAGGGCGCAGAAGTCTTATCTTGTAAGTAAAGGGAAGAGGTAAATATTTGCCAAACAGTATAGTAATCTTTCATGCTTCACATTCACCAACTAAATATTGAACATCTGGTATATTCAAGACATGGTGCTATATGCCATAGGAGGTAAACAAAAATCAAATATAAATACATACTACATACAATGATGTAGAGAAATTCATTTAGCTATGCTTAGTGGAGTCAATGGCATTCGGTCAGTGGAAGTATATTTTCAGAGATTCGGGCCAAAAGTTTCATATGCTCAAGGAAGAAAGAAGTTACAGACGTTCTTCATTTTACAGTGTCTTTCCGGTACAGACCCTCTTGAGTTGGAAATACCTCAACTCATGCCCCCTTGGTTCATTCAGAGTTCCTTTATCAGCAGGGTGGGGCTCTTGTCTCCCGAAAGGAACTATCCACTGTCAGCATTCCGTCTGTTCTTCTGTTGGCTGTTTCCCCTGCCATCTCATTTCTCCACTCTCCTTCCAGTGTACTGTTTTATTTGTTTTATTTTTGTTTTTATATTTATTTGAGAGGTACAGTGACAGAGAGGTAGAACTAGAAAGGTCTTCCATCCACTGGTTCACTCCCTGAATGACAACAACGGCTGGAACTGAGCCGATCAGAAGCCAGGAGCCAGGAGCTTCCTTCAGGTCTCCCACATGGGTGCAAGGGTCCAAGCACTCAGGTCATCCTACACTGCCTCCCCAAGCCACAGCAGAGAGCTGGGTCGGAAGAGGAGTAGCCAGGAAACCAACTGGTATCCATATGGGATGCTGACACCGCAGGCGGAGGCTTAGCTCACTAAGCTGCAGCGTAGGCCCCATAGTATATCCTTAATAAATTGTCACTTGCGGCCGGCACAGCAGCTCACTTGGCTAATCCTCCGCCTGCGGAGCCGGCACCCCAGGTTCTAGTCCCAGTTGGGGTGTCGGATTCTGTCCCGGTTGCTCCTCTTCCAGTCCAGCTCTCTGCTGTGGCCAGGGAGTGCAGTGGAGGATGGCCCAAGTGCTTGGGCGCCTGCACACACATAGGAGACCAGGAGAAGCACCTGGCTCCTGGCTTCGGATCCGCGCGGTACGCCGGCCGTAGCGGCCACTGGGGAGGTGAACCAACAGAAAAAGGAAGACCTTTCTGTCTCTCTCTCTCACTGTCCACTCTGCCTGTCAAAAAAAAAAAAAAATTGTCACTTGCACTAGGATTCTTGTCACCTAAATGATTCAGACTGTTAGATCTATTGAAGGCAAAAACAACAGAGCCAAATCAAAGTCTTGAAGCAACCAGTGTTTGAGTTGGTATCAGGCCTTTCATCTGCACTTAGTTTCTGTATATGAAGCAGAAGTTTCCATCTCCATAGAACAAGCAGTGCATCTCCTTATCAAGCAGTGCACTTCAACCTGAATTTGCATCACCCAAGAAAGCTCACACACAACCAGCTGAAGGGACTGGAGATAAGTTCTTAGGTAAACAACTTGTTATTCATGAGGAACTGATAAAAACCAGAGCCATGCCTCTAAAATCTGATAAATTTCCTTCTAACACTATTAATTCTATAAATATTTAGTGAGAATTTACTTTGTGAAAGATACTATTCTGTTTTCCTGAGATTAAACATTAGATTTAGGCCTGATTCCTGCCAGACAATTGGGCATGGAAGAAAATAATGGAAAATAAAGTATAATAGGAACTATGGCAAATGCCCTATTTAAATATGAGCAAACTGCGGCTTGCATGATCCCAACCAACCCAAAAATAGGTTTCTAATAAGATAGTCTCAGATAAATAATGAAATTTAGGTTGTAATTAATTTTTGAGAGGAAAGAAAAACTGATGCTTGAATATAAAATATTTTGTTTAAAATAAATATAGTATCTGTTCTTTATCTGTCAACAGAAGTCTTTTTTAGTCTTGGTTTGTCTATTGGATCCAATTTTTTGAAATCTTGATCATGTAAAATTTAATTGGGAAAATAGTATTGGAGATAACTCACTTAGAATCAGAGAATTGGTTGTACAGATGTATGAGAATAAGAGGCCTGGAACTCCCCTACAACACAAAGACCCAGGAGAGGGTGGTCAGGAGGCACATTGACAGCAAAGCCACAGATGAGAGGTGAGCCCTCTTTCCCTCTTTCCTTCCTTCCAATCTTTCCTCACTAAACCTAGAGAGGTTACTTCTTTGGGATCCTGGGAAACACCACCCACACCTGAGGAGTAGCTAGTATAACAGGAACTTAGCCAGGGCAAGTGTTAAGAAGTGAATGGACAGAAATCCAGCCCAGGACTCCACATCTGGGTTAATACAGGTTTTCTCTCAAATAGGAAATACTGCTCTCTGTTTCCCCTCCACAGTGGAGGGGAAAAAGAAAAGCCCGAGGTAAGTGCTGTAACATCAGTGAGCAAAAGTTTAAGAAATAGCAGTCTGTTACTGGAAATTGACATTGCAACTAATCAGTGAGCAAAAACGATGCCCAGCCTTTCTCAAAGAAGTCTTAAAATATATAAGAACACCTGGAAATGTTCATGGAGAATGGAGTTAAAAGACAAGTCTATTTTGATTAAAAAACATTTGAATATTTGTGTTCCTGAAGGTACAATCCAGTTGGAGAAACAAGTCTTAATGATTAAGGAACAAGAGGACATAGAATAAAGTGGTAATTGTGCAGGAATGCTAAGGAGAAGGAGAAAGGAAATGGTTATGTAGCGAGCAGAAATCAGATTTCAAACACGTTCTTGAGTAGGAACTAGACCTTGCTAATTAGAGAATTTGGATAGACAGGAAGGAGGGGGAGGAAATAAGTTTATAGTAGGAGGAATGAGAGTGACAGTAGGGGAAGGATACAGGTGCTGTCAAATATTGCTTCAGTGATTCACTTGGGACCACTCTCCTGAGGACAGAATTTCATTAGCCAGTGGCCACTGAATGAAACTTCAGCATTTTCAGTTCTCCCACCACAAGAGAAGTAGTAGAGAATTTTATCAATAATAAAGCATCAACTCCACACAATTTCCTGAACATAAAGAAACCTGCTCTCATTTTAAGTTTTTATGATTTTAATAATCATCATCAAAAACAGAAGGGAGAAAATATTTTAGTAATGTAATAATAGATGACCCTGAACTTCATTAAAATGTAAGTGCAATTTGGATTTGGGATGAACTGTTTTAACACATTTTTTCATTTTCTCACTACTGTGTTTTTTTGAGAATCAGTGCTGGATAAAACTTTTATGCTGCATTTGAAAGTGATGCTTCTAACATTTGTTATCACATTACAAAGAAATACATCATGCCCTGGACTCTAATTGCCAAATATTACACTTGTACAACAAAATCAACAATTCTCAACGGCATCTCCAATTAAACTGAATTTTCCATTTTAATATGTCTCTTAACAACAAACAAGCAAATGTTTCAAGCCAGTACCTGGCACTCTCATGTATTTTGCCATCTTTTGGAATGTAGTTCTTTGAGAACTTTAGCCAGTTGATGATGATTTTGACTTTGTGTGCCAATTGGCTGCCTCTATCTCAGTCCTTCTGGATATGACCTTCCAAAATCCAGGTTCATAGACTGACCTTGTGGCAAACCCAGTTAAGCTACTGTTCGTGACCCTATCAACACATTTTGGAAGGGCAATTTGATGCAAACTGGCTATCCAACATCCAATCCAACTTTTTGCTAATGTGCCTGGGAAGGCAATAGATGATGACCCAAAAACTTGGGTCTCTCCCAAAGCCCTCCTGGCTTTGGCCCTGCCCAGCCCAGGCTGTCATGGGCATATAGCGAGTAAATCATTGAACAGAGGATCTCTCTGCCTCCTTCCCTCCCTCCCTCCCTTCCTTCCTATCCCTTTCATTTTGTCACTCTTTCAACTTAATTAGTTAATCTTTGAGAAAAATCCAGACTCATTAGGAGAGTGCCTGTTGGAACCCATGGCTCTCTGAAGATGTTCACCTCTTCCTCCATAGCGATTGTGAACATTCAGCATCAGCTCCTTCAGATAATGTTCACTGTCACCAACTAAATATCAGACATGATTATATTATTTTTTTTTAACTTTTATTTAATAAATATAAATTTCCAAAGTACAGCTTTTGGATTACAGTGGCTTTTCCCACCCATAACTTCCTTCCCACCCGCAATCTTCCCATCTCCCACTCCCTCTCCCATTCCATTCACATCAAGATTCATTTTCAATTATCTTTATATACAGAAGACTAATTAAGTATATATTACGTAAAGATTTCAACAGTTTGCACCCACACAGAAACACAAAATGTAAAGTACTGTTTGCGTACTAGTTATACCATTAATTCACATTATGCAACACATTAAGCACAGAGATCCTACATGGAGAGTAAGTGCACAGTGACTCCTGTTGTTGATTTAACAATTGACACCCTTGTTTATGGCATCAGTAATCACCCGAGGCTCTTTTCATGAGTTGCCAAGGCTATGGAAGCCTTTTGAGCTCACCAACTCCGATCTTATTTAGACAAGGCCACAGTCAAAGTGGAAGTTATCTCCTCCCTTCAGAGAAAAGTACCTCCTTCTTTGATGGCCTTTTCTTTCCACTGGGATCTCACTCACAGAGATCTTTCATTTAGGTTTTTTTGGTTTTTGTTTAAATTTTTTTTTTGCCAGAATGTCTTGGCTTTCCATGCCTAAAATACTCTCATGGGCTCTTCAGCCAGATCTGAATGCTTTAAGGGCTGATTCTGAGGCCAGAATGTTGTTTAGGACATCTGCCATTCTATGAGTCTGTGGTGTATCCCGCTTCCCATGTTGGATTGTTCTTTCCTTTTTAATTCTATCAATTAGTATTAGCAGACATTAGTCTTGTTTATGTGATCCCTTTGACTCTTAATCCTATCATTATGATCAATTGTGAACTGAAACTAATCACTTTGACTATTGAGATGGCATTGGTATATTACACCTTGATGGGATATATTCTTTTTTTTTAAAAAAAAAGATTTATTTATTTATTTATTTGAAAGTCAGAGTTAAATAGAGAGAGGAGAGGCAGAGCGAGAGAGAGGTCTTCCATCTGATGGTCCACTCCCCAATTGGCCGCAACGGCCGGAGCTGCGCTGATCTGAAGCCAGGAGCCAGGAGCTTCCTCCAGGTCTCCAACATCTACTACTTTCCCAGGCCATAGCAGATAGCTGGATGGGAAGTGGAGCAGCTACGTCTCGAACCAGCACCCACATGGGATGCTGGCACTTCAGGCCAGGGTGTTAACCCACTGCACTACAGCGTTGGCCCCCATGATTATATTCTTTTGAAAATTTGTTGATTATATGGCCAGCTTATCCTTTTTTAGACTCTCACATGAAAACACATTTGTTGAACCTGAGTCACGAAATGAGAATGATACTTGAAAAAAAAACTGGTGGTAAAGTGGAAGCGAAAATATACTTATTTATTTTGGTCATAAAATGTTGGCAAAAATGCATGAAAAATGGATAATATGAATATGCATGCATTTCAAAAAATTGGCACCAAAATAAACATACTTTTAATTCTATTTTCCATGAACTTCTCCAAGTACCTTTATATAGTTTCAGAGGTGGACATGCATATACAGTTAGTGAACTGATAGATGTAAATTGAAGCTATGCAGAAAATTTAATGGAAAAAAATTCAAAAGTGATCTTAGAACCAGTGCTGCGGCTCACTAGGCTAATCCTCTGCCTGCGGCACTGGCACCCCAGGTTCTAGTCCCGGTTGGGGCACCGGATTCTATCCCGGTTGTTCCTCTTCCAGTCCAGCTCTCTGCTGTGGCCCAGGAGTGCAGTGGAGGATGGCCCAAGTGTTTGGGCCCTGCACCCGCATAGGAGACTAGGAGGAAGCACCTGGCTCCTGGCTTTGGATCAGCACAGCACGCCAGCTATAGCGGCCATTTCAGGGGTGAACCAACGGAAGGAAGTCTTTTCTCTCTGTCTCTCTCTCTCACTGTCTAACTCTGCCTGTCAAAAAAAAATTGACCTTAGAAGTAAGAAAAGACAACATAACAACAGAAATGTAAGGTTTGAAGGGATAAAGATAGCAAAGATCTCACACTTTACATTTTAATGACAAGTAAAAAATTGTATATACATATGCATAACATGATATATTGAAGCACGTGCAATTGTGGAATGGTCCAACTGAGCTAGTTAACACAAGCATTACCTCATATATGTAAAGCTTTTTATAATAGCACCTTAAATCTCTGCTTTTCAAGAAAATAATACATTGTCATCATTTAGAGTAACCATGTTGTACAAGTAGTTTCTTTATTCCTCCCATTGAACTGAAATTTTGTTCAATTTGTTCTTTGACCAACATCTCCCCAATCTTTTCCTAACCCTAATATCCACCCATATACTCTCTGCTTATATGAGTTCAGCTGTTCAGATTCTATGTCTGAGGGAAATCATGGGGCATTTGTCTTTCTGTGCCTGCTGTGTTGCACTTAGCATCATGTCCTCCAGCTTCCTCCATTTTTCAAATAACAAGATTACAACTCCTTTTTAAGGATCAGCCATATTACACTGCATATCTGTACTATGTTTTCTTTATCCCTCATCTCTTAATGAATAATTCGGTTGTTTCCTGTTCTTAGCTATTGTGAATGATGCTACATGAACACAGTGTACAGACACCACTTCAGCATACTGATTTCTTTTCCTATTACTATATACCCAGCAGTGGGATTGCTAGTTCATGTGGCAGTTTTTTTTGTTTTGTTTTGTTTTTGTTTTCATTTTTTTTTTTTTTGAGGAATTCCCCTGCTGGCTTCCATAAAGGCTGTACTAAATTGTGTTCCCAACAGTATTAAAGGCTCACTTGTCTCCATATCCTCTTCCATCTTTTTGGTAATTACAATTCTAAGAGTAGGGAGGAAGAATCTCATTGAATGGGATTTCTTTTTTTTTTTTGAGCATTTTTCATATATACACTATTTGTGTACCGCCTTTTCAGAATTATCTACTCAGATCCTTTTTCCATTTTTAAAAATTTTTCTTATTATGGAATTTGAGTTCCTTACATATTTTTAATATTAGTCTCATCAAATATATGTTTTAGACATTTTCTACCATTACATAGGTTGTTTTTCACTCTGTTTATTGTTTCCTTGGCTGTGCAGGAGCTTTTCAGTTTGAAGTAATCTCATTTGTCTATTTTTGCTGCCTGTGCTTTGTGTTATATTAAAAAATCATCATTCAGGCCAATGTCATAGTTTTCGTCCTGTGCAACTTTATAGTTTAAAGTATTAATTGTAAGCCTGTAATCCTTCTGATGGGATTTTTGTTTGTGATGTGAGATAAGCATCTTTATGGAGACTTCGAGTTGTCCCCACACCACTCGTGGAAGAGCATGTCCTTCCTCCTCATGTGCTTCAGGAATGTTTGTCAAATGTCAATTAACCATCAATATATGGATTTATTTCTGGCCTCTGAATTCTGAGCTATATCTGTTGTTACGCTACTGCTGTGGTATTTTGATTGGTATAGTTTTGTAGTGTATTTTTGAAGTCAGGTAGTATGATTGTGTGTCTGCTGGAGCAAACCTGGTTCCAGGTCTACTGGAGTGTGAAGTACTGGGGGCAAGCCTGGTCTAGAACTGGGATCTCTTGGGGTGGTCATATACCCTGTATCTGCTGGAGTGGGGGGCCACAGGAACCAGACCAGCACTTGGCAAGGACAAGCCTGGAGTCTGTTTCTGTGGGCACTGATCTCGGGTCTGAGGCCTGGGGTGCTGTTCTGGTTCTGGAGTGTGTCTGAAACCTGGGACTCTGTGAGTAGATCCTGGCTCTGGGCTGTTCTGAAATCTGGGGTATACCTGGACCCTGGAGCAGCAGGTGTTAGACTGAGATTGTAGAGATCAGCTTGGAGTCAAGTCCAGTTTGATCCTGGGGTGCACTGAATTCTCAGTGGAAGTTCAATGAGGACTGTCTTGGCACTGCAGTGGCTCCAAATTTCAGAGCCACTGAGGCTGTCTGAGCGCTGGGGTCTACTGCTGTTGACTTGGTAATAAAGCAAAGAATGAGAACATGCCTGGAAGCCCAATTCCTGGGTTATGGCCTAGGGTCTAGGTCTATGGGGGCTTACCCAGTGCTGGGTTTTACTGGGGCAGACCAAGTGTTGGGGTCTGAGGCAAAGTCCAGTGTTCACTTCTGTATCTGTCTGTGGCAGGTAAACCTCCCTACATGCTGCTGCCTGGGTGCAGAGAAACATAATTTACATAATGTAAAACTGTACTTCCTGTTTCTTCAATAATATCTTCCGTTATTTCTGTGTTACAATGAGGTGCTATAATCTGCTTGGTTCACCTTGATCTTGTGAGGGTAATTTTGTGCTTGAATGGTCATTTAAATTGATGTCTCCATACACTGATAGATGTGGAAAAGTCTTATGCCACCATCTTGGTGAAGTTGAAAGGTTCTCCTTTCAATTTTAAATCATCTACACTCGTATTCACTGGGCTTCAATATTTTCCAAAGAACAAAAGGTAGAACATTTCTTACAAATATCCAGTAAAAATTCATGCTTGGGTGGGCATTTGGCCAGGAGTCAAGAAGTCACATCTCATATTGAAGTACCTGGATTCAATTCCTGGTTCTGCTCCTGGTTTCAGATGCCTGTTATTGTATACCCCAAAAAGCAGCACCTGATCGCTCAAGTACTTGAGTCCCTGCCACCCATATGGGAGACACAGATTAGGTTCCCAGTCATCTGCTTTGGCCTTGTCCAGTTCCAGCTGTGGTGGGGCATTTGGGCAGTTACTCAGTGACAGGAGCTCTTTATCTCTCTGTGTGCTCCTGTCTCCCTGTCTGTATGTGTGTCTCTTTTCCTTTCAAATAATTAAATTATTATTTTAATTTATAAAAATACCTACTTAGGTTGTTTTCACAAAACAAAGGAGCACAGGACATCTGAGTCAAGGAAACATAGTTTCCAAGGTGTGTAGACATTTCTAAATTGTCAGCAACACATATGTGCATAATGTTACCAATAGAGGACAATCAGATATGATTGAAAGGTTTATATTATCTCTTGAGACACTTCATAGGTATTTTCTTGTGATAAAATTTTGCTCTGACTTAAAACAAGGTTGTATGTAGAATACGAAATCCATTTCACACTAGTTTATTGAAAGCTATATTCTATTAAAGATGATACTTATTTAGAACCATAATTTTATTTAACTTGGACTTTTAAGACCAAAACATATTTAATATTCTGATGATTTTTCAAAAATAAATCATCCTTTTTTTTTTTTTTTTTTTTTTGACAGGCAGAGTGGACAGTGAGAGAGAGAGACAGAGAGAGAAAGGTCTTCCTTTTGCCGTTGGTTCACCCTCCAATGGCCGCCGCTGCAGCCGGCGCACCGCGCTGATCCTGGCAGGAGCCAGGAGCCAGGTGCTTTTTCCTGGTCTCCCATGGGGTGCAGGGCCCAAGCACCTGGGCCATCCTCCACTGCACTCCCTGGCCATAGCAGAGAGCTGGCCTGGAAGAGGGGCGCCCGGGACAGAATCCAAATCATCCTTTTTTTCAATAATTTCTCAAGCACTTACCTCTAACCTGAATGACAGTAGACCACCCACCCATGCAACCCCTTAGAGGAGAATATTGGCTTAGGCACAATAACTAGCTGAGTAATTCTCCTGTCTGCCGACGCAGCAGTAGGCATGGTTCAAAACTTTGTTCCATAAAAATTACAAATTACTGCTTAGAAGAGGCCTTCAGGGAAGCTTTTAAGTGCACAATATTTAATATTAAATCTATAAGAACCGCCTACAAATCTTCTTTGATTTAATTCTGCCACCTTCCTTTGCACAGTGCAGTGGCCAAGAGTTTGGGCCCTGGGTGTAAATTGCCTGAGTGTAAATCTAGACTATATGAATGACTAATATGGGGTCTTGTTAGAAGTTAGAGAAGTTCTCTAACTTCACTCTGTTTTCCCTACACAAAGAACTGATAATAACAACATTTAGATTATACTTGAATTAAGCAATACATGGAAAGGGCATAAAAGAGTCTATGGCTTATGATAAGCATCCAGTAAATGCTGACTTATTGTTTCTCCCCATTAATTACTTTCATTCTATCTTACCCTGGGGTTAAAAATCATTTACATGATTTTCTAATGACTATTTCCAAAGCATGTTATCATGCAAAATAGATCAAATGAGCCTTATTTAATGATATAATTAATTAATCATTTTGGCTTTATTTAAATTAAATCATAGACATTTAAATCTAAGATATTTGAATTTCTCTGGCCTATTTCCTATGTTCTTGTGGACAAATGATGTTTGAATGAAATGCATCCTTTATCTTTGTTCCTGACTGGGAGCTCTTTGAAGTGGCTTCCCCATCAGGCAATTCACTGAGCTTTGAAAACAAATAAGCAGAACCCTAGCCAGGCTAACTATAATCTGTATGATGATTTTAAATGGAACTTGGATGACCCTGTATTCAATCAAGGTCATGTCTTGGCTTTAGCACTTTTGACATTAACTTAAACGGGAGTGTACCTTTCAAATACTGGAGAGTCTAATTAAAATGAGTAAAAATGAAAGAAATATCATAGGTTTCCTTGATTTTTTTTTTTGTTGTTGCAGGTGTGATTTTTCTTTTCCTCTCCTTTTTTTTTCTTTGTTTTCATACTGAATCCAAAACATTTAATGATTTGTTGAACTTATGCTCTTTGGGACTGGAAAAGTAACATACTGGAACTTAAAGTTTGAATCCAGTATCTATCATCTAAGATGACATTTCGGAAAGCAAAAAAGGAGGATTTATTTCAAATTGTTTCCATGTTTTAAGGAACAAAGTGAAAGTTTTATTTCTAATTTCCTAGACTTTTCCTTTGACTTTAATCTTACTACATATATCAATTTAAATTTAATGAGACTGCTTAAAAAGCACTTTGGTCATAAAGACTTATCTTGCAGGAGACATTGAAAAGGCTAATTTCCATATCTTTGGTTTGTGAATCAAAGATATTTAAGTTCATATACCTGATTCAACCTTCTCACCAAAAATACTATTGGGGGGTACATTCTTTATTTCAAAACCATACGATTTGATGAGACATACAACGTGGTTCCAAATAGTCCTATAAAAAGGGGAGGGATTTTAGCATTTTCATGCAGAGGATGTTCAGAGAAAAGTGTACAAAGGAGAAAATTTTTTTTTCTTTAACAGGACAGGAGGAGTGTGGAAGATGAGAAGTTACAGTATATCTCATTTTCTCCTCTTCTAAAGCACGGAGTTCTTCCAAAATGCTGCAGTAGCAAGGACAGTGATGTCATGCATCATATACAGTACACTGCATCTGAGATTATCTAGTTAGTATCCTTGAATTGTTTAGTCAAAAGCAAAATTTGCAGGTCACATTTCTCCTGCCGTTTTGGAGATATCTTAGATACAAACTTTAATGTCAAGTGCTTTGGGTGCCTGGAAAGTGACCATCCACCATCCTCTCAAAATGAAGTTCAGTGCTCTAAGTGACCAGCGTCAGTAATGATCATCTGGATCAATTCATCCTTAGATGTTTCCGAGGAACTATTTGTTTAAGGATGGCAAAACATGTTCCTTCAGGTACCCTAAAATAGGAGAATGGGAGCTACAAAAATCCTCTAGTTTAGACACAAGTCCTGCTCATGTCAGAGGTGATGTCACAGGCTAAAAAGAAATATGGGCCGGCGCCACGGCTTACTAGGCTAATCCTCTGCCTGTGGCGCCGGCACCCCAGGTTCTAGTCCTGGTTGGGGTGCCAGATTCTGTCCTGGTTGCTCCTCTTCCAGCTCTCTGCTGTGGCCTGGGAGTGCAGTGGAGGATGGCCCAGGTGCTTGGGCCCTATACCCACATGGGAGATCAGGAGAAGCACCTGACTCCTGGCTTTGGATTGGCGCGGTGTGCCGGCATCAGCATGCCGGCCATAGCGGCCACTTTGGGGGGGTGAACCAAAGGAAAAGGAAGACCTTTCTCTCTCTCTCTCTCTCTCACTGTCCAACTCTGCCTGTCAAAAAAAAAAATAAAAAAAAATAAAAAAAAATAAGGCCGGTGCCGTGGCTCACTAGGCTAATCCTCTGCCTTGCGGCGCCAGCACACCAGGTTCTAGTCCCGGTGGGGCCGCCGGATTCTGTCCCGGTTGCCCCTCTTCCAGGCCAGCTCTCTGCTATGGCCCGGGAGTGCAGTGGAGGATGGCCCAAGTCCTTGGGCCCTGCACCCACATGGGAGACCAGGAGAAGTACCTGGCTCCTGGCTTCAGGTCAGCGCGATGCGCCGGCCGTGGTGGCCATTGGAGGGTGAACCAACGGCAAAAGGAAGACCTTTCTCTGTCTCTCTCTCTCACTGTCCACTCTGCATGTCAAAAAAAAAAAAAAAGAAGAAGAAAAAAAAAAGATAAAAAGAAATATGGGCAGGCTGATATCTACAATGCATTTTCACAGCACATGATTATTAAATGGCTAATGATTAATTATTAAAAAGATTTTTTCCTCTTTTTATGCTGTGGCAGAGTTATCCCAAAATGCTTATAGAGCTATCTATTATTTCTTTGGTATTTAATCTCATTTAGCCCTATGAACCTCTTAATATTTTTTCATGTATCTTACACATCCACAGGTGTGTGCTTTTTCACCCTTCCCTAATATTTTGAAGATACTGATAGAAGAATTCTCTGATATTTTTTGTACTTCTCAGGATACCTGATACTTCTTCTATTGATATATTTTATTTATTTCTCTATGAAATTGAGATGAATATGCAGGCGTAAGGTTCAGGTTGTATAAGTGTTTAAATCTTGGAATAAGTGGAACCTCATCTAAGGCAGGTCATTTACATAGATGAAGCTCCAGGTCTTTCCAGCCCAGTGGATGAATTGGTGGATAATACACGGAGAAATGGTCACTGCATTTCACTTGCTTCATTCTCTGAGCATTTTCTCTTTGGTCCTCACTAATTTCTCAGAGAATAATTTAAATCGGCTGAATGTGTTATGTGTTGGGGAGAATGGAGAAATTTAAAAGGCAAGGAATGACCTGGAATCTGGGGATGAGAAACCAACAGGATACCTCCACAGATGGAGGTAAGGATGGATTTTGACAATACAACCTATGATTATAGCATAACAAGCAGGGTATTGAAAAATAAAAGATTACACCAATGCTCTTCCTCTGCCTCATGTGAAAGTATACTCCTTGTGTTAAATGCTGCATATTTGAAAGGAAGAACATGTGAGAAAGTGGACAAAAAGAGTATGCAATATCTTTAGGAATTCCTAGAGGAACTGATCACCATTGTTCCACGTGGTCATTATTTAACTAGTTTCATGAAGAAAGAAATACGTCACCAGATTAATGGAACTTATTATAAGGATAGATTCATTGTTATTTTATTACATGCCAAATGACATGTTGAGTCAATATCATTTTAGAATTGGTTATCTTGATCTGGGATGTCATACCTCATTAAAAATTGTGCCTTATTTTCATTGAGATATTCCTTCATGCAGGTTCAGACCCTGTTCATGGTGTGTATAATATGTCATAATGAATAGGTAAGTCATACCAGAGTGTTGATGCTGGGTTACTATAATTTTGCCTCTAGTGCTAAAATCTTGGCACTTCAAGGGTTGTTACCCTATTATGTTATTTCAGTGAAGAAATAATAGCACTTTTCTCTAACTCTTAGAATGATCTTCTGGCATTTTCCAGGGGGCATTAATCATAAAACCTGTGTTTAATACTAGGCAAAATGGAAAAGTATAAAGAAATGAATTAAGTTCCAAAGAGCAGTGAAGGGAACTGGATGCAGAATATATTGGGAGGTGAATATTTTGGACTTTTGCAATGCTTAATAGAAGTATCTTAATAGTGAAATATTCTGGACAGGAAGGTTTGAATAAAGGTGAATGACATTCATTTCATTTTGCTTTTGGTTTGTTTTGTGATTTTTTTTCCCACAAACTCAATTACACATTTAAAAATAAAGACAACAATGTGTCTTCCCTTAAGTTATTATCATGAACTTCTGGTGACTTAAATAGTCATTGGAAGGTGGTAAATAAGATCTAATTCCCATTTTATGGAGGAAAATCATTCAATTATCAATGTTCTTGTAGCCCATGGTTCTTTATATGTGATATAAAAGTGAATTACTAATAGTAAAGTTGGAACAAGACAAATTTGTAATTGAGATTAAATTTGTAATTATATAGATATTTAATATTTTGAGTCTCTACTTTTTCACAGTTAAATAAAATTGTGAAGGTCAGAAAGGATGAGTTTCTCTGAAAGTGGTCTAAGTGGAAATGTGCAAAGCAGTAGCATAAACTACCCCAGATGAACTTTGATAATAAGATCAGCATCTTGGTTTCATCACATCATTTACTAGCATTAGGGTGATAACAGGTACATTATTTAACTTTCATGATCACCAGTGTCCTCATTTTTAAAACATTACTTTCAGTTGCTTTACTTCTCTTGGGTGGTATTGAGCACCATATACAGTGATGGATGTACTTAGATTTTGCAGAATGATGATGTCTCATCCCAAGGTGAAGTATTATTCATCATCCTTGCTGTCTTTCAGCTTTACTTCCCAGTATAGCAGTTCTTATCAATACATTTCAGACTCTGGAAGCTTACAAATCAGGAAGTCTTAGAATCTCTTCCTTTACTTTGAGGATAGTGGGGGCCAATTCACTCAAGACAGATCAAGAAAATCCCTTGACAGATGCCTAGCTGCACATATTTACTTGAGTTCCATCTCTCAGTAAATTGCTTAGATAAAATGAGTTTTAGATTAAATGGAATATTGCTATTAGAAAACTCCTTGAGAATAACAAAGTCTCATCCATCATTGACTCTTAATATATCTGTGGATTGACTTTGTGAACATGTATATTAAAACGAGTCCTTTTACTGTGACCCCAGTATGTGATAGCATGCTGCCGGTTGAAGGTGTGTGCATGTTGTCTTTAATAGTGCTGATCTCTCCTTTGATGACTCATGCTCCCCAGGGACATATCAGCTTACATTCAGTCTGTACATTTAAACTACCTCCAGTTTGACTGTATCCCAGGTAAGACATGATACTCCTATAGTGATATAAAAATTAATAAAAGAAAAATGCATCAGCTCAAATTGAGTCATCTACTATGTAGAAAACATAGCTTCACTGCACACAGAAAAACTGAGTTATTGTTCTGTTTTGTAAAAGGAGTAAAGTGGATCCCCCACATGGATATATAAATGTAGATCAATGATGTATAAACTGAGGATGAAAATAGCCAAAAGCATAACCAGTTTAAAGTGAATTTAAAATAGTTTATAAAGAGAATGAAGAAACTCTAATTTCCAGAAATTCGCAGAAACAAATAATCCTGTAAACAAGTGGATGACTTGATACTGTGCATGGGGACTGGAGCTTCCAGACCCCTCTGTGATAGGACACAACAACCATAAACTCTGTAAGGCCAGAGAGTGGGAACCCCTGTTCCTGCACATAAGCCAGACCCTGGAAGGTTTTCTTCTCAGCCCATTTGACCAGAGGATGAATACACAAGTTTTCAGTGTTGGTTTGAGAATCTGGGTCACGATTGTAACCTATACATATATTTGTTAATTCTCAGCACACTCAGGAAATAGAAGAGTCTGATAAACTCCTGCTCCCCACAGAATCCTTTATGCTACCTATTTGTAGTCGTACTCCTTTTTCCCTCCTGTAGCCTTGGATGACTACAGGTCTGTTCATCCCTCCAGAATATCATATACATGGGATCATTCAGTACATAACTTTCTGAATCTGTCCTCTTTTCCTGGTCATAATGTTACTGAGATTCATCCCTTGATAATCTATTAGTAATTCCTTCTTTTATATTTTTGAGTCATGTTTCCCTATAACTTGTTTAACCATTGATCCATTAGAGCGCACTGGATTATTACCAATCTTTGATGAATAAAGTTTCTCTGGGCATTGCTATGTGTTACAATAGACTATACACTTATAAGTGAGATTGTTTGGTCGGATGGAAAGTATATGTTACCTTTGTAAGAAACCGTCAAACATTGAACTTTATCAGAATATATCAGGAATAATGAGGCTTCCAATTACCCAGCATTGGCACCAGCTCATGGTCTTTTGCGTATTTTTAAATAATTATTTGTCATTGTAATAAGTGTTTTCTGTACCATATTTTTAGTTTTATTTGTGCTGGATTATTATGATAAGCTTCTTTTCATGGACCTCCTTTTTTTTTGTATGTGTATCCTCTCTATTTTTAAGTTAGATTATTGTTTTTCTCTTGTTGAACATTGAAGAATTCTTCACATTTTTGAAAATAGTCTTTTGTTGAATATGGGCTTTGAAAATATTACTCTAGTTTTGTAATTTGCGTTTCTGTTCTATTAGCAGTTTTTTGTTCAGATAAGTTTTTTTTAAAAAAACAAATGATACTTAATTTATCATTGTTTTATTTCATGGGTTATATTTTTGGTTCATACTTTTTCCAAGTTATAAATATTTTTGTTCTAAAATTTTTGTGTTTTTGCTTTAATTTAGTCTACTTTGAGTAAATTTTTGTGTCACTAGGTCTAGGTCAAGATTTTTCTTTGCTATTTGCTACTTGTTGGCATCTAGATTTACAATTTTTAAATACCATTTGTTGAGAAATTTTGGGTTTATTAAATTACTTTTGCATCTTTTCACACAATAAATTAGTCATATTTGTGCAGTCTATTTCTGGACTCTGTTGCTGCTGAAATGATTAATTCATCTATCCCTTTTCCAATACTACATTGTCTTGATTACTATACCTTTAAAATAAGTAGTATGTTCTTTTCATTTTATTCTCATAATTTTTTCAATTCTTCTAACTGCTTTTCTTTTGACTGTAAATCATGAAATCATCTTGTCTAGGTCTACATAACAACCTAGTGGTATCTTTATAGCAGATATGTTAAACCTGTAAATGACTGTTTCTGAGAATTGATGTTTAAAGTATGTTTAGTCTTCCAATACATGGTATGTCTCTCCATTTTTTTCAACACTCTTTTTCTTTTGTCAGCACTTTAAAGTTGTCAGTATACATTTCTTGTACATGTTTTGTTAAATTGATACCTAAATATCAATTTTTAGAGCTATTACAAATGGTATTACCTTTAGATTTTTTCCAATTGTTAGTGATTAATTTTTGTGTTTTGAGCTAGTACACTATGATCTTTCTAAATTTATTTTTCTAAGTGTGGAATGTTGTCCCCACAACATTTTTGGTAGAATTCTTGGTGGTTATTCAAATTAACAATTGTATTATCTGCAAGTAGTCACAATTTTCTGTCTCCGATCCAACTCTGCATGCTGCCTTTTCCCCCTTATTGCCTGGCTAGACTTTCAGTGTTATTTTAAATAGTACTGGTAAGAGTGGACATCCTTGTTTTATTCCTAGTTTGAAGAAGAAGGGTGCTGGCTTTTGCACTTGAGCCCATTATTTGTTACAGATTTTTTGTTGTTGCTGATATTTGGGCTCTATCAGCTACTGGGAGTTGTATTCTAATCCTAATTTGCAAGTGTTTTTATTATAAATGGGCTCTGAATTTTGTCAAATTTGATTAATGTGGTCATGTAGTTTTCATTTGCTAAAATTATGGACTACATTTTTAAAAAGTTTTTAAATTTTATTAGTTTGAAAGAGTGGCATAGAGGCCTCCCATCCACTGGTTCACTACCCTTTGTCAGCAATGGCTGGAGCTAGGCAACGAGAATCCAGGAGCTGGGAACTCCAGGGGAAATTGTTTTAAAGAAATTCAGATTTCAATAATCAGTCTCTAGAAAGGTGTAAATATAAATACAGAAAAATTAATTTATTTGAAAGGCAGAGTTACAGAGAGGCAGAGGCAGAAAGAGAGAGAGATCTGTCTTCCATCCTCTGGTTTACTCCCCAAATGGCCACAATGACTGGAATTATGTTGATCCAAAGCCAGGAGCTTCTTCTGGGTCTCCCACACAAATTCAGGGGCCCAAGGCCTTAGGTCATCTTCTATTGCTTTCCCAGGCCGAAGCAGAGAGCTGGATCAGAAGTGAAGCATCTGGGACTCGAACCAGCACCCACATGGGATGCTGGCATTGCAGGTGGCAGCTTTACCTGCTATGCCACAATAAGCCAGTACCAAAGGGATAAATACCATATGTTCTCCCTCACCTGTGATAATTAATAAAGCACCTAAAACAAAAGCTGTAGAAGAGACATTGACACTTTGAGAAGCAATGACTTGAACAGCCCTTGTCTTGACTGTTAAGGGACAGTTTTTATTTTTTTGTAGTGTTTGTTGAACCCTTAACAGAGTTGAACATATGTGTATAAAGTCCACTGAAAATATATCTGAGTGAAAAATAAGAGTGGGAATAAGAGAGGGAAGAGGAAGAGGGGTGGAAGTATGGGTAGGAGGGTGGGCACAGTGAAGGAAATCAATATGTTCCTGAAGTTGTAACTATGAAGTATATGAAATTTATAACTGTAAAGCTGCATAGTTCTGCATACATTCCTATGGACTTACTTCTAGGGGTACAGTTTAAAAACTTGCCAGGGGATCATTCTTAAGCTGGGTGGTAAAAATATCATCTTAAGTGTTAAAGTGATCATATGGATATAATTAAGTGTCTGGCAATAATAATAGATGGAATTATAAAGGAGCAAATGCTCCAACATGAGAAGCAGTCCACACAGCAGACTCATAGAATGAGTCACTTTAAATAGCACTCTAACCTCAGAATCAGCCTTTGAGGAATTCTGTTCTGGCTGAAAAGCCCCCAAGAGCATTTCAGGCATGGAAAGCCAAGACACTGTGGAAAAAATGTCCTACATGAAGGGTTTCTGTGGGTGAGACCCCAGTGGAGAGAAGTGGTCATCAAAGAAGGATGTACTTTGCACTGAAAGGAGGAGAGAATTTTCACTTTGCTTATGGCCTTGTCTAAATTCTGAAAGAGACAGTGGATTCAAAAGGCTTCCATAACCTAGGCAGCTCATGTCAAGAGCCTTGGGTGATCACTGACATCATAAATAAGAGTGTTAATTGTAAATTAACAACAGGAATCACTGTGTACTAACTTCCCATGCAGGACCTCTGTCCTCAAAGAGTTGTATTATAATTATGTCTTAGTTGGCCGGCGCCGTGGCTCAATAGGCTAATCCTCCACCTAGCGGCGCCAGCACACCGGGTTCTAGTCCCGGTCGGGGCACTGGATTCTGTCCCAGTTGCCCCTCTTCCAGGCCAGCTCTCTGCTAAGGCCCGGGAGTGCAGTGGAGGATGGCCCAAGTGCTTGGGCCCTGCACCCGATGGGAGACCAGGAGAAGCACCTGGCTCCTGCCTTCGGATCAGCGCAATGCGCCGGCCACAGCGCGCCAGCCACGGCAGCCATTGGAGGGTGAACCAATGGCAAAAAGGAAGACCTTTCTCTCTCTCTCTCTCTCTCTCTCACTGTCTACTCTGCCTGTCAAAAAAAATTAAAAAAAAAATAAAAAATAATAATTATGTCTTAGTGCTCACAAAAGTAGTATCATTCTTGGGTGCTTCTTTAAAGTTAATTAAGTTTCTAAAAAAAATTAAAGTGAAATTAACTTGAAGGTTCAATGACTTAGAACAACCCTTGTCTTGACTGTTGAGGAACAGTTTTTGTGTGTGTGTTTTGTGCCAATTGTTGAACTCTTCACTTGGTATAAGGTTGGTCTTCTCTGTATGAAGTTAATTGAAAATGAATCTTGGTGGAGAATGGGAGAGTAGATGGGAGGACAGGTAGGGTGGGAAGAATTATTACATTCTTAAAGTTGTACTTATTAAATTTAAATAAGTAAGCAAATTTATTTTAAAAAAGCAAAAGTACACCAGAAAATAAAAGAAAAATGTTAATATTACATATTTTGTGATATTAAAAATAATTACATGATATCAGTGCTACAAAATTATCTTAAAAGTTGAAAGATATACCTTGCTTTATATTGGAAGAAAGGATATATTTCAGACTTCCATTATGAATAAGTAAATCCAGATAAACGATACAATGCTAATCAAAGTTATGTCAATATTTCTCCTTATAAAGCTTGCCAAAACATTTTAGAAAGTGGTATGATTTGAATATTTGTCCCCTCAAAAACTTACATTGAAATTTAATTATCATTCTCCTGCTATTGGGAAGGTGGGGCATACTCAACCATAAAAAATAAGGAAATCTTGTCATTTCCAGCAAAATGGATATAATTGGAGACTGTTATGCTTAGTGAAATATGCCAGTACCAAAAAGACAAATATTTATTTTCTCTGATTTGTGGTAACCCATATATAGTGTAGAAAAATTGTATATGAGTGAAATTAACATCTTGAGATTTGATTATTGTTTACAGCCCTTGACTATACTCCTGAGCAACAATGGTCCTTCTAGTTAATACTTGTTGGATTCTTTATTTAGTAGAGGATTGAGCATAAATTGAAAGAAAAATAAAAAAAGAAATAGGAGAGAGGGAGGGTGGGAAATATTATGTTCTTAAAACTGTGTATCTATGAAATGCATGATATTTGTTCTCTTTATATAAATCTTTTTAAAAAATGGGAAATAAAAACAGATGTGATTAGGTAATAAGGACTTAACCTCCATTGGTGAATTAGCACTGCTGCCATAGGAGTGGGTAGCTATCCTAGAAGAGGACTACTGAGAACAGGTTCAGTTTGGTCCCTTTCTCTCTCTCTCGTGAGCTCGCCTGTCCTTCTGCCTTCTGTCATGGGATGGGATAGAACAAAAGCCCTCAACATACTCCAGGGCTTTCCAGCCTGCAGAACTATGGAATAAGTTAAATTTCTGTCCATTATAAACTACTCAATCTCAGGTGTCTTGGTATAGAAGCAGAAAATGGACCGAGAGAGATCCTGAGAGTCAGAGATGAAATATCATAATGGTTCACACTGGTGACCACATAATCCAGTAGGGAAGAATGGAAATGAAGTAAATATATGGTTGAAACAAGATTACTCAGGACTTGATAATTGTTCAGACTGATTGCTGGTACTGTTTTTCTACATTTTTCATAATTTTCCATTGTAAAGCACTTACATAATATTTATTCTCCATAATAAAAACTTTTAAAGTATATTTTCCAATGATTTGTACAAGTGAATTATTTAAGAAATCATTATAGAAATAAGATGAAAAATTGAATCACAATTAAGATATTATACAGCATTTATGGGATGCCATTAAACAAGTACTTAGGGGGAAACACATACATTGAAAATGCTTTTCCAATAAATAAGCTAAACATTGTTCTCAGAAATGAGTGAGTGAGCAGCAGTTTGCCACCACTACCAAATCATTTGAAGGTGAATAACCGGGTTGAGTGTTTGACTCTGCACCTAAGATACTAGTTAGGATGTCCATGTCCCAGACCACAGTGCCTGGGTTCCAAGCCTAACTCCACTTCCTACTCTTGTTTACAGCTAATGTGACCCCGGGAGACATAAGTAACGCCACCTACATGAAAGCCCTGTGTGAGTTCTCAGCTCCCAGGTTCAGTCTGGCCACATCTCAGCTGTTGCAAGGATTTAGGAAGTGAAACAGTAGATGGAAGGAGTGCTCACTCGTGTTCTCTCTCTCTCTCTCTCTCTCTCTCTCTCAAATAAATAAATAAATAAATAAATAAAGGATAATTTTTTAAAAAGAGTAGAAATGATAAAATACAAAATAAATCAACAGTTAAATGTGCTTTACTTGTAAAATACTAACTATAAAAAGCTCTAAGATCTATAAAGAACATATGCTGGAAAAGACAATAAATACCATTATGAATAGGATTCAGAAGGATATTGTAAATGAAGACAAGTATAAAGTATTTCAAGTGAAAACATCTGAAAGCATTCTAAAAAAATAGAAATTACCACAATCACTTCATTAAAAATAGAAAACTTACGTAGAACTGTCTACTATTCCCACCACCTCCACAATGTAGGGCAGATTTTATTATACTTGAGTTACACCAAAATTTTTTTTGGCAGGGGTAATTGTATGTAAAAGCTGTTTCAGAAAAATTGAAATACAGAGAAATTTTCTGAACTTATTCTGAGAAACTAGAAATAGCATATAAAACTAACAAAAAAGAGGCTAATCTATCAAAAAGAATACAAGCATGTTAAAGTATACACAATCAAAATGAACACAACAATCTGTGCTTAAAAATCATTGCAAGGGTGGGCTTTTGGCACAGTGGTTAAGATGCTATCTGGTACACCCACATCCACTATCGGAATGTCTAGATTTGAGTTCTTGCTCTGTTTCCGATTCCAGGTCCTTCTTGCTAATGTGTCCCTAGAGGCAGCCTGGTGGTGGTTCAAGTATTTGTATCCCTTCCTGCCACTCATACAGAACACCTGGACTGTGTTCTGGGCTCCGGGCATTGGACTGGCCCAGTTCTGGCCACTGCAGATATTTAGGGGGTTAACCAATGATGGAAGATTGATATCTCTCTCTCTCTCTCTCTCTCTCTCTCTCTGTCTCCCTTTCTCCCTTTCTCCCTTTCTCCCTTTCTCTTTCTCTCTCTGCCTTTCAAATAAGAAATGGATAAAAATATAGAATTCATCATAATTTGAATTTATTGCAATAATGCAATAATTATTTATATTAAAAAACTGTAATGAAGTAGCAACTCAGCAAAGGTCTAAGATGCCTGCACTTGTAGAGATAAAAAGCATTTATAGGGAAAACAAAGAATTCAAGCAAATTGACATATCTTTCCATTATTTAAGGCAATATAGTAAAAATGTTTCTCTATACCCATGAATAAAAACCCTAATTTTTTCATGTAAGTTCAGAAGCAGTTCTTAAATTTATGCCAAAGAGGGACTATTAATAGTCATGATGGTTCAGAAAAAAAATAAATTGGCTGAAATTATGTTTTCTGACTCAAGGCTCATTATAAAATAAGAATAATTAAAGTCTGAGACCAAAAAAAGCTTCCAGTAAAAAGTAATAAAAATCATAAAAATTTGACTACACTGCACATCAAAATTAAATTATATCATGTTTAGATAAGAGTGAATTTACATTGAATAAAACATCTTAAACATTTTAGTAGGAAACAATCCATACTTGTATAACAAATAGAGACTATGCTCATGCTGTATATAATGGTAAAAGGATTATTGCAAAGAATATATAAAGCATACTTACAAATGGGTGGCAAAATGCCAGTACAATTGAGGAATAGACAGAAATTCAAAGAAAAAACTGAAATATAAAAGCCAAATAACTGATAAGATACGCAACCTTACGAATAATCAGAAAAGACCAAGTAAAATAGAAATTAGAAAGGAAATTTTACTCTGTGTGTGTGTGTGTGTGTGTGTGTGTGACAGAGAGAAAGCTAATCAGTGTTAATACATGAAAATTGAATTTCCTATTCTGATAGGTCTAATGATATGCTGGTAGATCAATTTTTTTTAAGATTTTATTTATTTGAGAGGCAAAGTCAGAGAGAGAAAGACAGAAACAAAGGTCTTCCATCCACTGGTTCATCCAAAGCCAGGAGCCAGGAGCTTCTTCCACTGCTTTCCCAGGCCATAAGCAGAGAGCTAAAGCAGAAGAGGAGCAACCAGAGCATTAAACAGCACCAATAAGGGATGTTGGCATTGCAGATGGAGGTCTAGCCTACTAAGGCCACAGCACCAGCTCCCAACTGTAGATGTTTAAAAACTGGCTTTCTAGTGGCCAGCATTGTGTTGCAGCAGGTAAAGCCATCACCAGCAATAGGTGCTGGTTCAAGTCCTTGCTGCTCCACTTCTGATCCAGCTCCCTGCTAATGGGCTTGGCAAAAGAGCAGAAGATGGCCCAAGTGCTTGGGCCCCTGCACCCACGTGGGAGACCTGGAAGAAGCTCCTGTTTTGGGCTGTTGTGATGATCTAGGAGTGAACCAGCAGATGGAAAATCTGTCACTCTCAGCTTTCCCTCTCTTGCCATAACTCTGACTTTCAAACAAATCTTTTTTTTTTTTTAATGGCTCTGTAAGAGAAAAAGAACAGAGTTACAGCATTTACCTATTTCTATGGTACAGCTCCTCTCATGCAACTGATATTTCAAGGTATGAATGGAATGTGCACTACTGAACAGAGTAGAGATATGCATAATTAGAATTAAAAGCCTAAAATGTAGTGTTCAAATTAAGTATATACCATCAAGAAACTGCATAGGAACCGGAGATCTTAACATTAAAGGACTAGAAAGAAACTAAATCTAAATGCAGCTAAATTTGATCATCTAAATAAATTTGATAATTTAAATCAAAAAATAGTTGAATAAATTATATAGCACTTCCATAAAGAAATGTACAGCAGATGAAATGAATAAGCTAGATATACACAGTGATACAGATAAGTTTTGACAATGTAAATTTGATATAATCAATAAAATATGGTAACTGCATTGTTTTAAAAGTACAGTATAATATTTATGAATATATATGCATCTGCATAGTAAAATATGAAAACATGCAAGAGAAAGATACACTACTGAAGACAACATGGGGAATGGTCAGGGTTATGCATTTGAGTTATTTCCGTAATAATTTATTTCCTTTCTGCAGCAGACATGGCAAAATTCATTTTAGATTAGGATGGAAGGTCTTATTCTTGGGTTTTGTATTCTTATTTTTTGTGTTTGAAATGATATTTGGAAGGAATTCTGTCCCTGACCAGAAGATTTTATAGCCTACTGTGATGACTGTAGGGCATTGTGTAGATACAAATGTGTAGATAAAAGGTCATGTTCAGTGTAAGTGACATTAATGTGTATGAAGATCTTTAAAGGAACTGTCATGATCTGAGGAGGCCAGGGAGGACTTCACAGTGCAGGAACTCTGCCTGTAGTTGCTGAAGAGGACGTGTCCCCTATAAGAGAATGGTTTGCATCTGGGGCCAATGGGGGTAAGGTGTCACTTGGTTCACAACCTACTGCAGTGTGTGTGTTTCCATGAAATGTCTGCTTTCATCCCATACAAAAGCAAGGGACACCAAAAGGCATCACCTAAGAATACTGTAGAGAGAGCAACCCTGAACCAACACAGAGAAAATGGAGAGGCAAGATAAGACACAATTGCTCTGTTAACCGCAGAAGTCATTTCCTTTCTTCATAGGGAATACCTTCACTGAACTGATCTGACCTATGACTCAGGCAGCTGCCAGTCATTTCCAGGAAGTGCCCTTCTGAGGAAGATAGAATAAAAATGGCAGTTTCAAGTTGAAAGTCATCCAAACAGATGTAGCCATTCAGAAATGAGAAATTTCATAGAAATCTGGAATGCTAGTGTTAGTATCGCAAGATCAGTTAAGCACTCCTTTCTTGTTTTATCAATCAATCTGTCAATTTGAGAGAGAGAGCAAGAGCAAGAGAGAACACGATATAGCTCCCTCATACTCTGGCTTTGTCCCCAGATACCCACAATGACTGAGGCTGCACTGAGGCCAACGGCAGGAGAAAAAACTCAGTCCAGGTCTACCATGTGGTTGGCAGGGACCCCATTACATAAGGTATCACTGCTGCTTCCCAGTGTCTGCATCAGTAGAAAGCAATTGTCAGGGACTGAGTTGGGTATCAAACACCCAAGCACTCGGATGTGGAACACAGGCATCTGAACTGCTAAGCTAACTGCCTGTTCCTAATGCTTTGTTCTTTCAGGGGAGAAAATTGAGGCCACGGAGTGATCTTGTAACTTGCCAGACATCTTTAGGCATAGAAAGAGATCTAGACCCAAATCATTACCAGGTAGGTAACCCACACACTGCTGTGAGAAATTTTTCCATTACAAATCCTCCGAAAAATTGTTTGGGGTTCTCTTTTTTTTCTTTTACTCCAAGTTCAGTTTTTTTTTTCCTTGTGTGTCCCAGTGGACTAGAAATTGCAGAAGACAACTTGCTCTTTAATTATGATTTGCTTTTACTCTTCACTTACCTCTGAAGTTGAATTGCCCGGTACCTCTGAATGCTCCCTGACAGGTCCCTGTGATTTGTATCAGCTCACAAAATTAAAAAAATGCAGACTTGCAGCTCTAATTTGCCAGAATCCTTAAGATCTCTTTTATCATGCCCTGCTGCCTGGATGGAAAGCAGCGTTCTCCTCCGTGGCAATCTGCTCCAATCATTTTTTATTCAGGTGGCAGGCAAGGTTCAGGCAAAACATGAAAGACAGTGATTGGAGCACAGTGTCTTCAGATGGCTCAAACCACATCGCTCAGGCAATTTTCATCCTTTTTTATTTAGCCACACTTAAACAGGTTTCTTTTAGAGCTCAGAGACCAAACTGTAGCACAGGATATAAAGAAGGTGCATCAGAAAAGAGCATGGCATTTGAATCCTGAAGTTGTTCCCTACTTGATGTCTGACCTTGGGTTTCTGAGTGCACATTTCCCTAAGTACAAAATGGGGAATAAGAAAACAAACTATCATTCGATTGTTGTGAAGGAGAAATGAGTTTTGAAAATTATATATAAATGTGTTACATATTTTAGTGTTCCGTGAATATTAGAACCATATACCCATTTCTTATATGTGAAGTTTTAAAACCAGCAAACTTGTCTAGAAATCAGTTAAAACCATGGCATACTAAGTTTTTCTAGTAAATATTTACTTACCCTTGTCCTCTCCAAGAGTTACTTTAAAACTACTCAAATTCTGGTTTTATTATTTCTGAGCAGTCTTCTGTGTTCTGAAAGGCAAAGGGTAAGGACAAATTGTATAATAAGCAATGGTCTTATTTTCTACAGGTTTCTAGTAATGAAACCATTTTTTTCTTGCTGCAAAACTATACCGATACATTCTACTTTATGAGAAAAAACAATGATAAAAGTGAACAGGGGGTGACTGGAGTCATAGAGAATTTCAAAGTGACTATGGGTTTGAGATACTCTAAGCGAAAGATTCCAGCCATTTGGTGATGAAGCCCTTCCCCATGGGGCTGATGGGCCAGGACAAGTTCCAAATTCTTGCTTCTGTTAGTTGTCTTCTCCTTGCTTTGCTTGAATTGCCAATGTTGAGGCAGGCTATAAAGTGTGAGATAGCTGCACTGTGGTTGTCACCCACAGTTACCTACTCGGGTGAGCTCCAACATAGCTGCCAGTTCTGTTTTCATTCCATTGCAATATTTAGTGTGCTATCCACCAAGGGTACAACCCTCATGATGGAAGCCCAGTGGCAAATTCTCTTTGTCCTCAAGGAAGCAGAACCCAGAATAAAATGGAGTTGTTCAAACAGCTGTTGGGTAAACATTACTCTCAGTTGGCACTTAAGGGGCAACTGAAGTACAGCTTAGCCTCCATATATGCCATTTTTCCCCTCATACCCCAAATCTCAATGGGGTCTCTTAGAAACTGTTTGTAAATGCAACCTATGTGCCAGACAGAGTGATAAGGCTAATGCAGAGAGACAATACTCCTTTATAGCATAAGGGTTGTAATAAAAGGGTGCCGTCTTATCTGTGGCACTATCTATGCTCCAGATGCCTCTTGGGTTCTGGCCCCTGTCACCATTGCTACAAGCCAGGTGATCAGATGGCCCAACCACAGGTTTCAGCTCCATCCTCACCCTAATGGGATTAGCTGCTCCTATTTTCCTGCCCCCCCCCCCCACCAAAGCTGTAATAAGACCTGCTTCCCACACATGTGTCCTGGTTTTTCTCTTAGTCTCTGGCCCTCTCCCACTAGCCCATTGGGCTTCCCCACCTGACAATAAACCTTTCTCTTAACTCTGGTGTTTGTTTTGTTTTGTGGTGGCCTTACAAAGGGTACTTGAAGATATTTGCAGAAAGTGGAATTAAAGAGTATTTATTGTTATACAAAATAATTTTTGAAATCCATTCAGGTTTTTATAGTGTGCATTTTCCATACATGTTTGTCTTAAAAGTCTTCCTAAAGATACAGGTACATTCTAATGCCTAAGACATTAGACCCTGAAGATATGCTATGATATCTTTTGAGTCATAAGGACAGATTTGTCAGACCATGGGTTGTCTTGCCCATTGCAATAAAGGAGAGGGCAGGATGAAAGAATAGGTATTCATCACTGAACTATCATCCCTTGTAGACACTAGAAAGGGCATTGAGTAGTTGTAGAACATGAGACTTTCAGGTGGAAACACTGAAGTGGACCAAAGTGCAGGTTACAGAAGAGTCATGTTTGTCTATCCCAGGACCCTGCTTTAAGCTGACTACATAGCAAGCTACAAACTGGAAGCAAGTTCCAGCTACATCAAAGTCTAGCCATCAAGGTCCATCACCTGGCCTGAGAGATATACTAAGGTGGCCACAGCTTTCTACTCTACCACAGTCCCGATCTTCTACCCCCACATGGTCCCAAGATAGAGTGTTCATAGAGCCTGGACATGTTTCTTCTCAAGATAAATAGTACCTGTGTTAGAAGTGACAGCAGTGCTGCCTGATGGATGATGACTTAGGCCATTAGGGCATTCCAACAAGCTTCCTGTTTGAGGGATATTGAAAGAGTAAGCTTTGATTTCAGAGCATCTTTAAAATTGCATCAATCACTGTCCTATTCCCATGCATCATAGTCCACCAACCTCCGGTCTGTCTATTCCAGTGTTTTCACATTGGACATGAGTTTACTTGTCATTGAGCTAAGAAGATGATGCTCAGTGGTTACTAATACCTACTTATTATGCAATATTAGAATGAAAAATGTAGTGCCTGAAATGTTTTCTCCTGCTTAGGGTAACCATATAGAAAATGCAAGACATTTAAAACACACATTGTAGTTAGGTCTTGCATTTTATTCAAACGTGTATGTTAAAGCAAAACACATATAATGAGATATGTATTCCTCTTTGTTAAAAGGTAAGAAATCACAGTATTCTATAGGAATTCTGCAAATTCTAAACCTACTGGTGTTGTGCTTATGTGGAACTATCAAGTCTTAACCTTCAGAATTGCAAAAGACACATAATGATAGTTATACAAATAAATAAGATGTATATGTTCAATTTAACAATAGGCTAATTTCATATGATTTGGCCTGGTATAAAAAGAGTGTTATTAGGTTGGAGTCTCCCTGGGATTGATGAGATAGTTAATTTCATAAATGTTTATAAAGCACATAAAATGACAGGGATTGAATGAAGTGTTTTACTCAGACTTGAGGAAGATAGGGTTCCTGTCTCCATGGAATACACATTAATCCACCGTTTTATGTTGAATTTAGTTGTTTCTCACTACTTGAACCCCTGTTAATCACACTACATAATACCCAAAGCTCATAAATGTAATGCATTAGGCCAGTCAGGCTTTTCTTATCCAGTATAGGCAATAACTACTAATACTCACATATAAATTGTGCTGATATTTAACTAATTTGATCTTTCCCTGACCTTTAGATACAGATAAAATTGTTAAAGAAAAAAAGGGTAAAAATTTTTAAGAAATATATTAATTAACATTTTGTGGTTTATAGAACATCCAG
Source organism: Oryctolagus cuniculus (assembly GCF_964237555.1). Taxonomy (NCBI): domain Eukaryota; kingdom Metazoa; phylum Chordata; class Mammalia; order Lagomorpha; family Leporidae; genus Oryctolagus; species Oryctolagus cuniculus. Next base: position 37,560,202 of record NC_091442.1, read on the forward strand.
AATGCCACTCGGTAATGTGGTGGTGGTGGTGAATGACCACACACTTCCTTGAGGATGTTAACTGAGAAAGTTCTTTATGAAGTAAAACCTTCTTATGTATGTAGTACATTCTTAAGTCCTAGAATAAAATTATTTATTATTCATCATAATTCTCAACTATATGGTTGAGAAAGTAAATTTTTATCATCCTCATTTAGGTGCATATAAGAATAACCTCATAGGCCGGTGCCGCGGCTCAATAGGCTAATCCTCTGCCTGTGGCGCCGGCACCCTGGGGTTCTAGTCCCAGTCGGGGTGCCGGATTCTGTCCCGGTTGCTCCTCTTCCAGGCCAGCTCTCTGCTGTGGCCTGGGAGTGCAGTGGAGGATGGCCTGAGTGCTTGAGTGCCTGCACCCACATGGGAGACCAGGGGAAGCACCTGGCTCCTGGCTTCGGATCAGCGCAGTGCACTGGCCACAGCGGCCATTGGGGGGGGGGTAAACCAATGGAAAAGGAAAACCTTTCTCTCTCTCTCTCTCACTGTCCACTCTGCCTGTCAAAAAATAAAATAAAAAAAAATAACCTCATGAGGATAGTCATAGTGTTTTTTGCCACTTTGAATATTATATGTTCCTGCTTGGTGATATCATACTTAACCAGAATTAGAATCAGAGAATGAGATCTTTGGAAAGAAAATACAAAGATCCCTCAGTTTGCAGATGAAAAACTGTGTTGGAAATAGGACTTGTGGTGAGGTATTGATGAAATTAATTCAATAGTTCTGAAATTTCCAGAATTCACAACTCTATTTCCAAAGCACATGACAAATGCACTGATGCGTCAGTGGTTGGAAAAATTCAAGACCACTGTGTGCAATTCCGGCCACTGGTGAAACAGATGTAATCTTCTTTATTGTGAAGTTCAACTGAGAATCTGAAGGCCAATTTTCTGTTCTGACTCTGCAGCTGGCTTGAAGCCCCAGAATAAATATATAAATGAACAGTGTAACAATAGAATGCTGACCTACAACTTCTGTAGCAACCAGCCTTGGAAGCCTAACTATACCTCCGTAGCAGTCATTCCATAAAGGTCAAGACTTGAGCAATGACAGGCAGCTTCCCTATTCTATGTCCTTGCTTTCAACTCAGGAACAACTGGAACAAGCCAAGTACACTCCCCAAAACAATCACAAAACATGCCTGCTTCTAGTTAGCCTGATTCCAGCATCCTTAACTAACAGTTTCTCACCAGATTATACCTGAAGCCTTTTCCAGTTTTATCAGCTGCCCCATAGGGAGGGGTAGATTCTACCATTACTTAGATGTTTTCTGCGACCCTCCTTCTCTGGTTGGTATAACTTACCAGAAGTGAGAGAAATATCAATTTTCCTTTGATATTGTCACCTTGTTGAGCCTGTGTGAACCTATAAAGCATTTGGCATATTGCCTGGTCATAAAGTGGTTACTATGTTGTTATTTTCAGAATTTTAAGTAAAAATAACATACAAAATTGAAATAGCAAAGAATTTTGAGGCTGTTCTTATTCTATCTGCATTTAGGAATCATATTTTATCTGTGTTACCATGATTTTTTTTTTCAGCCTTGCAAGCATCTATTTCCCTTCTGACCAAGGTCAAGTCAGAGTGAATGCTAACCAGTAGGTAAGCGTAGAGATATTGATTATCTTCTGGAATGCACTAAAATGTAATGAGGATCCCAAAGTACTTACAACAGAAATATGATTACAAACGGACTTCTTTTATAGCAAATGTTACAATCTTAGTCTTGAAGTCATCCCTTTCCTCTCCTATCCCTAAAGCCCCAGATACAGTGAAGCCATGGCAAGTTTAATATGATTTTCTCAACACTCAACAAACCTGTTAAGCGTGATCTTGGTCCATGAAGTGCTCTGGGTGCGTCAACTTGTCTCACTATGATTTAACTTGAGGTTAAACATGAGCAGTGGTCACCTCAAGAGTGTTCTCAGTCACTATTCACAGATGTTAAGATTAGTTTAATTAATGATACATACAGGAAATCTATTTTCTCTTTATACATATATTCATGCATGTTTTTAGATATCCAGACTTTGCTAGGCACCATATTAAATGCTGAGAATACAGTATTTATCATGAATATCCTTGCTTTCAACATTCTGTGGGCATATTTAAGGAAACAGAAGGAACCAGAGTGCAAATGTATGAATAGTCCTCATTTTTCAATTCTTCCTCTCCCCCTCAATTCCCTGTCTGAAGATTCTGGCTTGCTAGTCATCTCTACATCTTCTAGTAAAATAAAAAGTCAAAAGAAACCCAAAGAATGTAGAGAAGCTAAGCTGGTCGTCTTAAGAAATCTTTGTGTTACAGTTGAGAGAAGAAGAAAGCAAAGCTGTGTGGACACAGTGTGCGTGTTGGGTTGGAGAAGACAAAGAGCAGCAAAAAGACTACTATGGTTTTGCTTTTGTTTTTCCTGTTGTTTTAAGCATCTTCCAGGCAAGAGAAACATAGTGAGAGATAGATCTAAAGGAAATATTTTAAAAAGTTTATTTTAAGAATATATCCACTTCATAAAGGTCTCCCTGATATTTTCACAAATGAGTAAAATTGAATTACTCTCCATAGTTACCTTTTATAAGATACTACTCTACAGAGACTGACCAGGTGAATTCTTAGTTGTATTCCAGTTATATAGGAAAATTAGCCTTTATAACCCAGATATGTAAGAACAAATTCATGGAAAAATAAATCTAAGAATATAATTTATTTTGGTGCAAATTTTTTTCAAAGTATACGGAAAATGCACATTATGAATAAATTACAAATTTAAAAATTGTTTAATGCCAAATTAAACTCTTGCTTAAAAACAGTATTTATTCTAGAGGCAGAAAGGGAGAAAGAAAGAGAATCTCTATTCCCTAATGTCTGTGACGTCTGGGCCTGGACCTAAGTCAGTACCAGGATCCAAGAACACAATTCAAGTTTTCCACGTGGGTGGCAGGGATGAAACTACCTTAGCTGTCACCCACTTTCTCCTGGGATGTGCACTGGTAGGACGTTAGAACTGGGAGCAAAGCCAGTAATGGAGCCCAGGCTATCCAATGTGGGACACAAGCATCTTAAGTGGTGTATTAGCGACTAGCCAAAACCACCACCCCTGAATTCATGCTATCAATTGTATTTTGTCCATGAACTATGGGAAGTACCCCATATGAGTGCTCTGATATGGGAGGAGTAAGCAGCTATGTCATAGGGCGGAGAAGGCATCTAGTAGATTAGATCAAGGGATGATAACTCTCATGGAACTAAAAATCTGAGATCCAATGTATGAACATGAAGTACCCATATAAACCTAGACATGGCAGACTGCCAGGGAACAGTCAGCGGGGCAGCATTGTCTGTAATGGCTGGAGTAACAGGTAAGATAACATAGGGGATGACAATTTCTTTAGATAATGCTCTAAGATCTGGAATGTAACCTGTAGTTTTCTTTAAGAAGTTTTCTTTCCCCTTAAATAAATAAGATGCAACTCTTCAGTGACACTGCAATGTGACTGCCTGAATAAATGTTCTCCCACAGCACCTACCATTTATCTGTTGGGTCTAGGGTTGTATGGTTCATGAGGTAGATTCAGCTAGTGAGTAAATGCATTATCTCTTATTACTGAATATTTACTATATACCAGACTGTGTGCTTATATCATCTTCAATCCTTATAAAAACTCTAAAAATCTGTCATTTGTCCTACATTAAGGAATGAGTAAATCAAGCCTCAGGATCCTTTACTTCTGTACAAGATGACACATCAAAGTGGGGGCAGAAACTACCCACATCTTTTCACTCTACTATGCTGCTTTTAGCTGCAATAAAAGTGTTCAGTCCCTCATTTAGACATAAGGCTCAGTACGTACCCCACATCGAAGTCTTCCTCACATTCACTCAACCCTATGTGTCCTGCTCCTTTATTTGCTGATTTCTTTTGATTTTTAAAGATTCATTTATTTATTTGCAGGAGCCATAGAAAGAGAGAGGGGGAGGCAGAGCTAGAGATTGTCTGTTTCTTGTTCACTCCACAAATGGCAACCAGGTCTGAGCCAGACTGAAGTCAGGAGCCAGGAATTCCCTCATAGTCTCCTACATGGGTGGCAAGGGCCCAAGTACTTTGGCCTTCTTCCACTGCCTTCCTAGGCACATTAGTGAGAAGCTGGATTGGAAGAGGAACAGCTCGAACTTGAACCTGCACTCAGATATAAGTTGCCAGCATGGCAGGGGCAGCTTAAACTGCATGCCACAACACCAGCCCCTGTTGCTAACCTCTAACATCACTTAGTAAGAGTAAGGATATGTTGGTGATTAGGAATAACTTGCCACTCCTCAGAAATACTACTATTTTAAAATATTTATTTATTTATTTGAAGGTAAGAGACAGACACAGACACACACACACACACACACACACAGATAGAGAGATCTTCCATCTGTTTGTTCACTTCCCAGATGGTCGCCAGGGCTGTGCCAGGTCAAAGCCAAGAGTGAGGAACTTCTAGGTCTCCCACGTAACAGGGGCCCAAGTACTTGTGCCATCTTCTGCTGATCTCCCAGGCTTTTAGCGTGAAGCTGAATTGGCAGTGAAGCAACCAGGACTGGAACCGGTGCCCGTATGGGATGCTGGCACTGCAGGTGGCAGCTTTACCCTCTATGCCATAATGCTGGTCCTGGAAATACTACTTTAATCCTCCTAAGACTCAGTCCTTCATTAGGGTAACAGGAATAAGACTGGCACTTATTTTATGAGATTATAATTATGTGTTTATTTATAAAAAGAATAGACATATATAATTAGAATTATATGTTATTTAGAAAAAGATTAGACATAATGCCTGTCATGCATTTCCAATTCCCACAAATACTGTTTCAAACTGTTTTATTCAAAAATTTCTCAAATTCAATCTTCTGTTTTCTTTTATCAGAACTTTGTCTCCACTATCATATATGCAGTTTTCTCAGATGGCTCTGAAGTTTTAAATTAATGAAATTCCAACTAGTTAATAGTCTACCATGTGTATCATGCATATGTGTCTACATATCATACCATCATAATATGGCATTAAATTTTTTTTAAGATTTAATTATTTGAAAGGGAGAGTTACAGAGGGTCAGAGGCAGAGAGAGAGGTCTTTCCATCGCTGGTTCATTCCCTAGATGGCTGCAACGGCTAGAGCTGGGCCAATCCAAAGCCAGGAGTCAGGAGCTTCTTCCGGGTCTCCCACATGGGTGCAGGGACCCAAGAACTTGGGCCATCTTCCACTGCTTTCCCAGGCCACAGCAGAGAGCTGGATCAGAAGTGGAGCAGCCAGGACTCGACCCAGTGCCCATACAGAATGCTGGCACTGCAGGTGGCAGTTTTACCTGCTACACCACAGTACCAGGCCCAACATTAAAAATTTAATTTTAACTCTCTCATTTTCTGAATGAGAACTAATTATTTGTACTCTTAAGACTGCTGTAGTGGAAGCCATCCAAAAATGGACAAGCTGCAGAAAGTACTTCTGTGCTGACATTGCTTAGAGTTCATGATGCTTTACCCAGGCAGTGACTCCAATTTCAGTAGAGGTCCCATTATCTCTTCCTTTCACCTAGTTAATTATCAAAGGTGCAGAGGCGAGGAACAGAAAGAAATCATTGTGCCTTTAAGAAACGTGTCCTGGCTGCTGCCTTTCAGGCTGGTGATTTTGATCTTCAGAACACACTGTCTCAGAAGGATGCAGGAAACAGAGGCAAATGTCACGGTAAATAATATGTGAATTGTCCCTCGGCGCCCTGAGCACCAAGCTCAGACCCCAGGCATTTCCCTCTTACAATGCTCCAGAGGAACTTCTAAGACGGATGCAGCCGTATTTCAAGATGAATTGGGGAGTCTGTCTTTTCCTGCTGACTGAGTCCTTTCAGGCCATGACAAAACCAAGCAGAAGATGCCTTTGGGGACTCAGACTTGCTAGAGAAAGAAGGTATAATCAGATAACGTGACTCAGGAACACAATGGCAGGCATCTCTACACATCCACACATCCAGCTGGGTCTGCCCGGATTCTGCAAGTAGAAGTAACATAGCTAAGTTTGAGAAGAATTAAGAAAATTGTTTGAGGAGCCAGCATTATAGAGCTGCAGGTTAAGCCACCGTGTGTGAAACTGGCATCCCCATAGCGGATTGCTGGTTTGACTCCAATCCAGCTTCCTATAGATATGCCTGGGAAGGCGGTGGAAAATGCCTGAAGTACTTGGCACCCATGTAGAGTATCTTTCTCCTGGATTCAGCCTAGTCCAGAACTGGTGGTCACAGCATTTGAAGAGTGAATCAGTGGATGGAGGCTCTTTATGTCTCTGGCTGCCTCTTAATCAATCAACCAATCAATCATCAGTCTTAAAAGCAGAAAAAGGAAATTGTTTGAGACTTTAGATCAAGCTCCCCGGGTGCAGACATGGGATTCTGAACTTGGTATGGATGTTCCAGCACTTGTGTTTATTGAGAAAGTCTCAGTAAAAAACAAGAGTGAAGGATGCAGGATGGGGCAAGGAAAAGAGCTGAGCAAAGGCATATTTTTTTTTTCTGGAGCAGGCCTGATCACACAGATCTCTGGACCTTAAATTAAACCAAGGAGTTCACCCCATCTTCAGGCAAAGGATCAGATACTTTGAATCTACTCCAAAGGTAGGCATGCAGCACCTTCCTAGTAAAACAACTCCTCTAGGACAGAGAGCGCTTTTCAGAGTAGCGGACAGCCCAGAGCCATTTAGCACCCACTACTCACAGCAACTGGAGGGTAGCCACACTGGATGGATAAAGGGGATCTATACCAAGAAGTGGCAGCACCCACTGCATCTGCAGCAACTCCTCCTTTGGTTAATACATTCATATATTTTCTTGCTGTGTTGGCTAAAGGAGCCTAAAGGCAATAGTAACAGTAGCAACAAGCACACCTACCACCCTGACCCTGACATCTAATTCCATTCTGCAGAAAAATGAACTGGCAGTCCTGGAAAAAATTGCTGATTCTAAGACTGAGAACGGGAAGCACAAAAGATGATCCCTGGGGCATATTTTAATAGCAGAAATTAAGTGTTAAAAATAGAACAAACCAAACCAAAGCTTGCAGTGGTGGGGGTCTGACCCAAGAACACAAAAGCCAACTGAAAGAGCTCCCAAGGCTGGGGTACTTTGAGCATCAAAATAATCTCTCAAAATATGAAACAAATACACATGAGACCGTGTGTGTGTGTGTGTGTGTGTGTGTGTAATGTTTTAAGAAATTAAACCATAAAATAGATTGATTTCCCTAATAAAGGAATTCCAAATCATTCAGGTAGCTACCTCACACTCAGGCCCACTCCTTAAGGTATACTGTCCACAATGACTTCATTTTTAAAAGTGGAGTGTGAAAGGGGGAAAAGAATAAATTTGCAATAAAAAATCTGGTAATAACTGAGGTTATGAAGGTCAATATCAATAATGATAAGCAATGTTGATAGCATGTGCCCTTGACAGAATGTGATGAGCTGGCACTTTATCTCTGTAAAGTCAATCTTCCTTGCCAAAACCCGTAAACTCATTCTAACGATGAGAAAAAAAGGTTAGGCAAATTCCAGTTGAGGAATGTTCTACAAAGTACCTGACAAGTATCCTCAAAACTGTCGGGGTCAGCAAAAGCTAGGAAAGTCAGAGGAACTGTCACAGCCAAGGGAAGTCTACAGAGAGATGACAATTAAATGTAATGTGATATCCTGGATGGAATCTCGACACAGAAAAGGGATATTGGGTCAAAACTAAGGAAATATCAGTAGAGAATATAGTTAAAAATAGTCTATCAACATTGGTTCATTAATTATGACAAATTACTGTCAGAACTGGAAGAACTAAGTGTGGGATCTATGGGAACTCTTGGTACTATCATTTTTCCATAAATCTAACTATTCTAAAAATCAATTTATTAAAAAAAAAGTCTTAACATATTTTCAGCACCTCTCCCCTGCAGGTGAATCTGGTAGCTCTCTTGTTTAAATAGAAATCCTGCCAGACATTGTCAGTACCTCCACCTCCTTTTATCCAGTGGTGCTGTCCTCGCATCCTCTCAGCCGTTCATACCCATGGTCACACCCTGGCTGTTCTCACCACCACTGTGCAAAGCCTTCATCCCTCAGCCTGAACTCTCTCCTCCTCCCTTGGACATTCTTCCCCATCCTTCTTTAACAAGTCTTCATCCCTGGGTCATTATCGCCATGCTTTTTCCTTTAAGCTCATTTCACTGTCCCAAATATCACCATTACTCATGTCCCTATTTACTTGGCTTAATTTATAAATGTGGCTTTAATATTGTTTCCTTGGATATAGGAATATATGTTCAACTCTTGTTTCTCTTGATTGGATATATTCTCTTAGCAAAACTGCAACCAGAATTAAGTTTTGCTATGTATCAGTTCGTTTATGTACCTATTTACCTTAGCGCAGCTAGACTTTAATGTCAACAATGCCCTACTTTCTCAGGCAATTTCTTCTTCCCTTCTAGACAACTGCTTTGTTTTGCCCTCTCTTCTCAAGGCTTCAACTCAGCTTTCCTCATCCTTAATTTCAGCTGATAATGCAACTCTTGGTTTCAATGTGAAAGTAGAAGCATTCAGGAGAGAACTTTCACTAGCTGCTGCCATCACATAGACACACTTGCCTGCCTCTGTGTCTGTTTATTCTGTCTTCTCCTCTGCTACTGTGGAATGTTCAACCAGGTTTTCAGCTAATGCCAGATTTATGTACTATATGCGCCATCTCTATTTTTTTTTTTTTTTTGACAGGCAGAGTGGACAGTGAGAGAGAGAGACAGAGAGAGAAAGGTCTTCCTTTGCCGTTGGTTCACCCTCCAATGGCCGCCGCTGCAGCCGGCGCACCGCACTGATCCGATGGCAGGAGCCAGGAGCCAGGTGCTTTTCCTGGTCTCCCATGGGGTGCAGGGCCCAAGCACCTGGGCCATCCTCCACTGCACTCCCTGGCCATAGTAGAGAGCTGGCCTGGAAGAGGGGCAACCGGGACAGAATCCGGCGCCCCGACCGGGACTAGAACCCGGTGTGCCGGCGCCGCAAGGTGGAGGATTAGCCTATTGAGCCACGGCGCCGGCTCGCCATCTCTACTTTTTCAAAAGCACCACTGTTGGAGTTCTTCTAACCTTCTCCTGATTCATTAGCTTTTTCTTAGCTGCTTGATTTTCCTTAGCAATATGCCAATATGTTACTTCCTCCTCTGAAAAACAAAACTCTCTTGATTAACTTCCCTCTCTAGCTACTGCCTCATCTGTTTCCCTCCCCTCTTTACAATCAAGTTCCATTCAATAATGACCTTTCTACATAGTGTAGGGTTAACCTTAAGAGACTAAAATTAACTGAAAATTGATATCAGTAAAAAATAAAGAAGGGAAAGGAAGGGAGGAGGGGAGGAAGAATCACCATGTTCCCAAATTTGTATTTATTAAATGTGTGAAGTTGTATTCCTTAAACAAAATAAAAAACAAATAATGACCAATACTCTACAGTTGCCCCTTTTTCATTCTCCCTTAACCCCACTCTAAAAAGGCTTTTCCCCCACTGCTCCATCAAGGTCAAACAGCTCTTGTCAATGTCTTAATGGACTCCATACTCCTAAACCCTAATATTTATCTTTGGTTAAGCACTACCTGATACCTCAGTCTTTCTTGAAATCCTTTGTTCATTTGGCTTCTAGGACTTCACACATTTAAAGTTGTTCTGTTTCACTGGCAGCTCCTTCTTAGCTTCTTGTGCTATTCCCTGTAGCTCTCTAGTATTTTAATAGTGGAGACTTCCAAGACTTCCAAGACTTCCAAGACTTCCAAGAATTAAAACTGATACCTCTTTATCCAGCTACACTTATATTTATGTGACATCATTCAGGTTTTGTTAAAAGGGACATTTGTATGCTAGTGATTCCCAATTTATATCTGTAGTTCTGTTGCTACGACAAAATGCCTGAGGTAAAAATATAAGAAGCCTTACATGGGTCAAAATTTTGGTGGCTATAAAACACAAACAACATGGCACTGGTGTGAAATGAGGGCCTGGTGGATGCCCTGACATGATGGGAGCATGTGTTTGAGAAGAGACAGAGATGCCACATGATGAGAGAGGAAGCAAGGGACTGGGGAAGGGTCAGCTTCACTCTTGTATGGCAATTTGCTTTTGCCAGAACTGATCCATTCTTACAAGACCTAACTCACTGCATGAGACCAGTATTACTCTTTCACAAGGGTGGACATGACCCAGTCACCTGACAGTAAGTCCTACCTTTTAAAGGTCCCTTGTGTTTGACTGCCATTACATTGGGGAACTGAGCTTCCAGCTCTTGACCTTTTGGGGACAAAGTGCATCTAAATAATAGCATTCCCTTTGGCAGAGGCAGTCCTATACCAGAGCTCAAGCCTTGGTAAGTAGAGAGCTGGCTGGATGATGAACTGCTCAGTGGCTCCTTCAGCAGATGTCTTTCTGCAGTGCACATATTACCCAACTGCACAAGTTACATTCACTGATTTCCTGCCATTCTTCCTGCATTCAATCTTCCTAATCACACTGACCACCTTGTTATTCCTTGGACACTAACAAGTATATTTGCACATCAGGAGCTGTTCTATGAACTCAAGTCTGTTTTTTTTCCAGGTAATTTTGTCTCCTTTAGGTCTTTGCTCAGTGCCACCTCATTCAGTGATGTCTTCTTATGCACTTTTATTTTCTCCATAGCACTTACCATCTAACTTATCATATACTCCACTTGTGATTTTCTTTCTTTATGTAATGGCCATATTTCTCTGCTGAAGGTGTGCTCCATGAGGGCAGGAAAGATTCATTCTGCTCTTGTTAATTGCTGTTTCCCTAGGAGTTAGAGCTCCACCTACTAAATAGTAGTCAGTAAAGTCTGAGAGTATATGAGAAAGAGCTTTTGTAACATAAAGAATATCTACTTCTTTCTCTGAGTCATTTCTCCCCCTTAAGTAAAATATATTTCTTCTATTTTAAGTTGTGCCTGAATATATTTGCTTGAGCTCTTCCAAATGCGTATGTCCTTACTGTCACAGACACCCATCAATCTCACTCAAATAATTCTCTTCCACCAAGGGAATCTCTTGATCAAACATACACACAGCATACTTAATTTGGAAAAAGTTTCTACTAAATAAATATTGTATTGTTAAACAATGGAGATAAATACATTTAACTTTTAAAGCTCAGGCAAACATGTATTTGTCAAAATTAACTGTTCAAAGACAGTAAGAAATATATGTAAAATGGTATTTAAGGATGATTTCAAACTAGCAAAGTAACCTTGGTGAATAATGAGTGCAATGGTTGTTTTTGTTGCTTTACAATTAAACATAAAGCAACCCAAATTGCCTTAATAGGCATTTAACTGAAATCCACTGGATTCAAAGACAAAAAGAAGTGTGTTTCTTCCTCACAGTATTACAATTTCTTCTTTGGCTGTAAAATGTTAAATAGAGAAATGTGAGCTCTATTATCTTTGGCAAACATCATTTTCTTTTTTTACTTTTCTGCCAAGTGACCGTAATGTCATTTTCATGGTGTCACCCCGGCCTTGCAAAGTTTAGCTTAACTTTATTGATCTCTTTATGTATTTACAACAAAACAAACATATTCTGTTTGTAGAAATAAGTCATCTGTTGCTCTTTGTTTGAGCTCAGCTGGGGAGTAGGAAGAGAGACTCAGTTTTGAAAAAGAACAACAGCACGGTTTGGGCAGCTGCAGGAATGGAGTCCAGGGCAGACAGCTGGACCAGTTACAGATCAGAATGTGAGCTGCTTTGGCCTCAAAGCAAGGCCTGCAAATGTCAGACCACTTCAGAAAATTCATGGAAAGTGGAACTAATATAGAAGTTTATTTTGGAGGAAACATTATAAAATCCAGGCATATGATGGGTCTTCAAAAAGTTTGTGGAAATTTATGTTGTGAAAAAAAACTACACGTGGATTTCAAAAGTCATCTTAAATTCCACTTTTGCATGAAGTTTTTGAAGTACCCTCCTACCAGAGAAGGGCCTATGAGATGGATGATGTGCTTGAAGATTGTGTTGAATGTCAGATTCATAGCATGTCCAAGTTGTGTCTAAACCCATTACTTTCCACAAGTTAGGATGGCAGTTTTAAAGCTATTTCTGGGTTTGAAAAAGTCACCACTATGAGCATGGTTCAATTCATATAGGAATAGGAACTATTACCTCAACATCTTTCCCAGAAAACAGTGATTCTATGCCTTGTACTAGTTATAAACATGCGTAATGGCAATGGAGTTCGTAAACATGCTTGCTTATTTATTTACTTTATTTACTACCCTTATTTGGGAGGCAGAGGGAAAGAGAGACAAAGAGGTGACTCACATCTGCTGGTTCACTCTCCAAATGCCCACAGTGGTCTGGACAGTGCTGGGACCAGAGCCAGGAGCCAGGAACTCAATCTAGGTCTTCCATAAGTGTGGCAGGAATCCAATTACTTGAGTTATCATTTGCTGCTTTCCAGGGTCTGCACTGGCAGGAAACTGAAATCAGAGCCAGAGCTGGGCATCAAATACAGGCACTCAGTGTGAGATGTGAGCATCCCAGCTGCCAAGCTGAATATCCACTCAAAACCTGCTGATTTGTGCTCACCGTGTGAAAAAATCAGTAAACTCAGGATGGTTGAATTATTAGTTGATATTTACTTAAGTGCTACCTTCTTTAAAGGCTTTTAGCATAATTCAATAATATGTCTTGATTCCATTTAAGCCAGAAAATATGCTAACTTTTTTAGGAGACATGTTTTTTCAAAGAACTGCGTACAGTTTAAACATCTGAAGTATCACTGTTCTTTATTAACTGTTCACCTCTGCCTTGTGTTAACCCACCATTCTAAGGAAATGCTAAAGCTATTTTTTTTTCTCTGTAACACAGAAACATCAACAAATCACTGCTGTACTTTTGTTACAAGTGCAGAAACTAGATAGAAGAATGTCCAACCAAAGATAAGCACAGAAAAATAAACAAAAACACAAACCTTTAGCGGATATCAACCTAGCTATGAAAGTGAGAAATTTGGCTGCTTTTTAAAGGCCCTTTCAGCTTCTGCCCAGATAATGGGTTTCACCAGGCATAACTCATCCCCTTTCCTGTATGCAGGGAAAGCTTGTTAATACAAATGTCACCGGACAGTGGGGATGGTGTTATCTTTTTCCCAAAGGTTTTTCTTTTCTTTTCTTTTTTTTTTTTTTTTTTTTTTTTTTTTGAGTGTAGAAAGTACACTATCTGACATCTCCTTGGAGACTTCATAATGATCCTTAGTGTATTGCAGTTTTTCAGCAGTCTCACAACACCTGTTTAATTTTAGTTAACCCCAGAACTGTAATATTTTCTTAACTAAGCAATTCCTTCCATAGAAGAAGCTCCTTGAATCCCTGTAAACCAGGGACAGATCACATAGGGGCATCCAAGACCCAAGCCTTTACCCATAATGCAATGAGAAACTGTTGGAAGGTTTTGGAAAGAGAAAAGACATGAATTATTGGAATTAAGAAGCTCACTTGGCTGTTGTGTAACACATGACACTGATGGGAAATGATGATTTTGGAGGCTAGTGCTATGCCACTGGTGAGCAAATGTCACTTATTTGAACCATGTGGTAAAGATGTAGATGATGAGCAGATCCCTTTTCAGGTAAATTGGAAGGAAGAGCTTTTGATACTTTCTGACAGATAGGATATGGGCTACAAAAGAAATGTCTCAATCTGCCCCAACCCCCACCCCAAGCAAACAGAAGATTCCATGGGGAGATTTGAGCATTGGGGTGAATCCTGACAATCATTTTACAGATGTTAACATTTAGTTGGCAGTGAGAGGTGCTCTACAGTAGGCCAGACCCTCTAAGGTCCCTCCTAGTGCAGTTGTCCTCAGCCCTACCTGCATATTAGAACAGCCTTGGAAGATTTAAAGGTCCCAATGCCCAGGGCCACCCTAACTAATGAAATAGTGAACCTCTGGAGAGGATCAAGACATTGGTGTTTTTAGAGTCTCACAGGTGATCCCCACCTATAATGAGGTTGAGACCAACTTGTTTGGTGGCACCTGTGGCTTCTGAGTTTGGACACTCCTGGAGCACTCTGAGTTATAAGGACAGGATGGGTTTGCTTCATGAACGGAAGGTAACTTAAAACAAGGCAGATCTTACTGTTAGGAAATACGTAATTCTGAGATTCACCCTGATTCATCTGGTACTCTATTTAACTTTTTAAAAATTTCTGGAAATGTCCAGGCTTCTTGCTTAAGGCACTTTGCTTCACTCATTCTTCACTTAAATTGAGCAACATTCATTGTGCCTGTGCATCCTGCTGGCTCAGAGCCTGAGCCTTTTCTGCTGGTCTTTGGAGATCTGTGACAATGATTCATTATTGACTTACCTGAGCATAAAAGAGCAATTTGGGGCCTCTATCACAGCCCAGTCAGCAACAGCCACAGTTTAATCTGGAGATAGCAGAAATTGCACAGCACTGGGTGGACAGGAGAGGAGTGTGTGGGAGAGCTTCCAAATCATACAGTTGAAGGGACTATTGGGCAATGTGGCAGCACCCTTAGGGAGAAGATAGAAGTGCTCTTGCACTTCTACAAGCATGTACCACCCTGGATGACGTGGGTTCTCATGTAGACATAGTCACACACTCCACATATCCAACACACAGACTACCCACATAAAATCATACATCACACGTCCTCACTTCATACTCCTCCCATATCAGATATCGCATGACAGCATTTCAATAGACTTATTCACTGATTACCTTCTGTGTCCCCAGACAATACATAAATTCTTGCTGTTTATCTTCATTCTTTTATCCCTATAATGTTTGTTCTCAAATAGTCATTCATAATTTCTTTCAATGAAATAGAACCAATGAAAATGTAACATCTAAATACTTCTTGTGTTGTTACAAGATAATACTTCAGTTTATTTAGACTTTAAGCCATTTCTTCTCAGTAGTTTATGCACAGAAATAATTTTATGCAGAGTGTAATGCAAATAATTATATATTACTTTTTTGTACTCTATTAGTTACCACAGATTAGGGGAAAATGTATTTGTCTTTTTAGGATTGGCTTATTTCACCAAGTATAATGATTTCCACTGAGTTCCATTTTTATTGTAAAAGACAGAATTTCATTCTTTGTTATGGCTGAGTAATATTCCGTAGAGTATGGATACCACCTTTTCCTTATCTAATCATCAGTTGATGGGCATCTGGGTTGATTCTATATTTAGTCTGTAATTTAACTTGGGCAAATAAAACTCTACCTGATTGACTTTGAAATGTGGGTATCATGGCTCTGGGAGGGAACGATTCTGGAAGACAAGTATCTTTCTGAGTCCTCTGGAAGTTAAACAGCTGCTTACCCTGGTCACCTGCAAAGCTACTCTTGAGTGAAATAGAAATCAAGATGGGAGAAGGTTCTCTAAACCCCGTCTGTCCAAGGGATAGTAGTGTCTAAGTCACTGTCCATTAGTTCATACCCAATAAAGAGCCCTGAGAACACCAGTTCCTCTGCCCAGGTGAGCAGACTGTCATGCCTGTCACATCTCATGTCCTCACCCGCCAAGAGTCAGCAGCTCAACTTTAAAGCCCTGTATCCACATTTCTTCACCTCAGAGTTTTCTCTCAGTTTAGCTGAACACCTTGCCCTCTCTGGCAGTAAGTGGAAATTCCAAGGAACTGATACCACCAACCCACAGTATTCTACCTGCAACTGAAAGGACTTGGCTCCCTACCCTGTGAGTGGAGAAATTTTCAGGCATACTCCCTTTTGAGCATTGAACCCTAGTTGCGTTAAGTGGTTGATAATACACCCTTAATGGACTGTTTTCTTTGTGCTGTCTTATGTCCCTGAGGCACCATCCTGCGATCTCCCCTCTGATAAATTCTTTGACCAAAATTCCTGCTTGGGGTCAGCTTTTAGGGAAACCATGCTAAGCCACCAAGATAGGGGGAAATTGCAACCAGAAATGATGAAATGATGGACAGAGGTAGGTTTAGGGATAGGGACCAGAGACACAGGTGTGTTTGTAAAAAGTGACCTGATATCCATATCTGATTCACAATGATGACTTGGGAAATGTGCCTCTCTGCTGGGGAAGAGACCAGAGTTACCATGTAAAAGGAAACAGATGAACTCAGCCTGCAGCCTCACGCATCTGCTGGATGAGCAAGGACTGTAATTTTTCATGAGGAGACAATAAAAAAAACACATAAAACTTTTTATTGTGTAAGTGACACTGGTTATTATAGTCAGCAATCAGAATGCTACCCTGAGGATAGAACTTCTCTGCCTATTAATGGACAGAAAATGTCTAGCCTGCTTTCCCGGTCTCAGAATGTAACAGTGGAGATGCTAGGATTCATTCCAAAGGAGTTATAATACCAGCAAAATACAAGAAGGATGTGGCAAATGTGTGTTGCAGGAAAGATAATAAAATAAAATGTAAGCATTTCAGGGCTCTTGGGGCAAATTGAATCCATGGGAATTGAAAAATAATGGGCTTAGGATAAAATATGGTCTTTTTATAGATGGCAGGAAAATATAATTCTCCTGTTTATGAATGATAAGTTTTTCTGGACCCAAAACTGTAGCTGAGAAATTTCCTTTAATTTTAATTTTTTAAATTTTTAAATTTTTTAAGGTGAACAAATTGCATGTGTTTCATATATGCAGATGTAGATGCATAGTACTTCTTCCCAAATGTTATTTCATAAGGATGCACAGTTTGGATGTTAGTAATCACGTCTTACTGTACAGATTTCCCTTTCAGTGTAGACACATGCTAACAAACGAATATAACTAGTAAGCAACCTTTCTATGATATTAATCGCTATTCTCTTTACCTACCCCATCATCCAACCTCCTCTGTGGTTCTGTGGTTGCTGCCTTTTGTTGAAGCTTCTGTGGGTCCAGCCAGGGTATCAACCTCTTCACTCAGTTCATACCCTTCATTCTATGTAGGCCTAAGAGATTCTGCCCGAGTCACGGGGTGTGACACAGCTTGCAATGATTTAGGGGTCAGTTTTACTATAATATGATCACTAGAGCTTAATTTATGTGTGTATGTAGAGGGGAGGCTCCCTTGTATGTCACTGGGATAACCCAGAATAAGTGCTTTAACAAAGACCAGAAAGAGCACCTCGTTTTACCATCCAAGTTTCAATATTTAAGGAAATTAAACACATTTCTGGTTTACAGAACCATCAAGACACTAGTTCATGACTTTCTTCAGCCATCCAGGCTGCTTCCATTTATTGGTCCCAAGATTCTCTAGAACCAATGTCAGTGAACTTTAATTTTAAAGGATCAGATAGAGACTGTTGCCAGCTTTGTGAACCAGACAGAATCTGTTGCAACTACTGCAATTGTCCTGAGAAAACCTCTGTAAATAATAGACAGACAAATAAGCCTGGCTATGTTGCAATAAAACTTCTTAAAACACAAGGCCAGTTTATGAGTTGTAGTGGGAAGATTCCTGTCCTTGGGACTAGGAGCTCTCCAAAAGAGAAAGTCAAGGATCAATATATTTTGGGAGATATTTTTAGGTAACAGGCCTGATCATATCATACAACATTTTACCCTCATTTCATTGACTGGATTATGTGGCCACTTCCAGCTACAGAGGAGCCTGGGGAATGTAATCCAGTTGTACACATGGAAGAAGAAATAGGATTTTGTGAGTTTATAATGTATTAAACCCACTTTTATGATATGTGTGTGAAAAAGGTCTAAAATTCTAAACTGATTTTAAAAGCTGTGGTACTACAATTCCTATGGGAATAAGAAACTTTCTGGATCTATGATGGAAGAACATTGTCTACAACTTCATAGTACAGTGTTTGAAGTATTGTGTAAGCAATTTTATAGCAACAACTATTTTTCTTGGACTTAAGATTACTTAGTGTTTCCATGCAGATGAGTTCTGCAAGTCTCAGGGGTTAGAAGGTATGTTTCTGGATTTCTGCTTGCAAATTATATGTTAATAGAGTTATCACTTTTATAAAGGACTAATTTTTCTCTCAAAGTTGATACCTCCTGCTTTCTTTAATGAGCACTGCTCTTTTCTTAAACGCTACCAAATGAATGATATTCAATTATATCCAATACTATATCTGATAAAACCGAGAGTTGTTTCTTTGTGTAGATATAAGGAACAATATTTTCATATTTGGGATATATTTCTCTCCAGTAATTCTTCAGAGTGATTATTTTCATGGAATCTGACCATAGAAAATAACTATTTGATACCATTCAATGTCTAAAAGGTGACCACGTTTAGTAGCATTAGCAGATCCAAGGGACTAAATGGATATAAAGGAAATTTCACCAGACGTTCTTAACATGGAAAAAAGATAAAAAAATCACTGTAATTGTTCTAGTGTCTGGTTTGGGTCAGAATAAGAAAAAGCCATGGAAATAAATCTAAAGCCCTTGTCTTCATTTTTCAGCCTTCAAGCCTTCTAATGAGGCGGAGCTGTGCAGTTAAATCTAAAATTTTAATAAGGAAAAAAATGAAAAATATATGGCAGTTGCTTCTGCAGTGCCCTTCTAGGTCACCCTGGAATTCTGAAAGTTACTGTGATTGCTCTGGTTTCTGGGTATACTTTGTACACAGTGAAAGAAACTTGCCTCGTAGATCAAGCTGCATTTAAAATGCATCACTTTGCCTTGTTTTGCTTTAAATGTGGACGTTTTTTCATTCCATTTTGCCAGTGGTATTGGCTTCTGGAAGGCTCACCTAATGTATCAGGGGCAGTGATTCCTAAGTTTAGCATACTTACAAATCCCCTGAGAGATCTGCTAAAATGTATGTTTCTGAGCCTTGCTCTCAGAGGATTCGATCAGCAAGTCTGTGGTAAAGGCCTGAGAGTCGGCATTTCTTGCAAGCTCCTTAGGAATGCTAGAATTGCTGGTCTAGTACTGCACTCTGATGAAGATCTAATCAAAGGTGGTCAGCTGGAAATCCGACTCAAACTGGCCAAATAGGAAAGGTGTTACATTGCAAGTTAAAAGGCAGCCTTTTAAGACACCGACCTCTAGCAGCTCAAGAGATGTCTTGAAGAGATGGTTTTCCTCTCTTCCTCTCGTGGCTCATTTCCCAAGGGCCCGTGTTTCCCTCCTCTTCACCAATGGATTGTGGTTCCCCATACTATATTCTCATGCTTCCAAGCCCAGTGGACCAAGAAGACTTCTTTATTCCTCCACCTGCTGCAAAATTGTTCTCAATGTTATTATCTGTGATTGATTCCCATGGTCATTTTGAGCCAATCAGGGTTTTCACTATAACCTCAGGAATGTAATATCCAATCAATTTATGTTAATCTGGACTTGCCTCTGGAAGTTAGGGCTCCAAGTACCTGCCATGTCTGCTTTTCTGCATCAAGGTTTCCTGCGATGATGGACTTGAAGGAAAACTACCATGCCTCCCAAACTTCAGAGGGATAATTATTAGATTGTTAGATTATTTTAAGGTCTCTTTTTCATAATTTTTAATCGATTTGAAAGGCAAAGCTAGAGTGAGTGGGGGAGACAGAGAGAGATTTTCTATCTGCTACTTCACTCCCCAAATGACCGCAAACACCAAGGTTGGACCAGGCCAAAGCTAGGAGACTGGTACTCCATTTGGGTTTCCCATTTGTATGGCAGGGATTTAAGTACTTTAGCCATCATCAACTAATTTTCAGGGTGTGCATTAGAAGGAAGCTAGGTCAGGCCGGCTCCGTGGCTCACTTGGCTAATCCTCTGCCTGAAGCGCCGGCATCCTACGTTCTAGTCCCGGTTGGGGTGCCGGGTACTAGTTCCGGTTGCTCCTCTTCCAGTCCAGCTCTCTGCTGTGGCCCTGGAGGGCAGCGGAGGATGGCCCAAGTGCTTGGGTCCCTGCACCCACATGGGAGACCGGGAGGAACTTCTCAGCTCCGGCTTCGGATCGGTGCAGGGCCGGCCGTAGTGGCCGTTAAGTGAGTGAACCAACGAAAGGAAGAGTTTTCTCCCTGTCTCTCTCTCTCACTGTCTACAACTCTCTCTCTCTCTGTCTCTTTCACTGTCTAACTCTGCCTGGCAAAAAAAGGAAGCTAGGTCAGACACAGAGTCAGAACCGGAATCTGGTACTACACATATACACATATGGGCTGCAGACATACACAGTAGCAGCTTAATCCCTGTGCCAAAATGTCCACCCCATCTATAAGATTTCTTAGAGTATTCCAGTAGGATTCTACTCCGGTTGCCCACCCTAGGAATTAGCTCTATGATACACCTTTTAAAAACCTCTATTCTTTTTCTATCTCCTTTATCCTGTTCCTGAAATCCCATTCCAGATAAACTACTCATGTTCAGTTTTGAAGGGGAAGACCAAAAAGTGGCCCTTCCCACTCAAGTCCTTGACACTGGGGGAGAGGTTGTTCTCCAGAGGAACTTCGGAGTACTGTTGTCCAAAGGAGGTGTGAAAGGATACTAAGGAGGGAAAGATATTTCCCCTTGAAGGCAAATATACAAACAAGTAATACAGAATCTGTTTCATCATAATGTGGATTTGGAGTTGAAGTATATGATGGACTAGATAATGCACAGCAGATGCAGACAACAACTACCCTAAAGGTGGACTGGGAGAGGAGAAAAGAAGCTTGAATTCTGTGGCCACCTTTAGACAATATTTTGGATAAAAATAATTTTAAAAATACACTTTGCTATCCCAAATTTCACCCAGTCTTGAACTAGTATCTCTTGCTAATTCCTGTTAGCATCTTCCCACTTACATTGTACATTCCAAATTCCCCACTGCTGTTGTATATTTCAGTCTTAATTTTTTTGACAAACCTCCAACTCTCCTCAAGACTTTGTTCCATCTAGTAAAGACAAAACCAGGCTAACGCCCACTGATGGGCAGAATTCTACTATAATTAAGTAATAATAGGTGACAATAGATAATACATTCAAGGTCTCACTCTCGGAAGAAAATTGATTATCACGACTTTTGGGGAAACATTTCACAAATATTTTACAGAAATGTATTCAAAGGAACTTTAGTCTCATGAGAGATACTATCACTTAATTTTGCTTAGAAAATATTGATTTATTGGACAGGTGGGAGAAAGAGTGAATGAGCTCCCCTTCACTGGGTCATTCCACAGATGCCAGCAATGTCTGGTGCTGGGTTGGGCCAAGTCAGGTCTCCCATATGAGTGGTAAGAGCCCAACTACCTGAGCAATCACTGCTGTCTCCCAGGGTCTACATTTGAAGAAAGCTAGAGTAAAGAGCCTGAGCTGGGAATAGAACACAGGCACGCCAATGTGGGACTCAGGTGTTTTACCTGGACTCACAATCACTGGGCAAAACGCCTGCCTCATCACCTGATTTTCAGACCTCCTACATATTACCTTTTTCTTTCAGACTGTCAGAGTGAGCATTAGCCTTAGCCTCTTTTTTTTTTTTTTTTTTTTTTTTTTGACAGGCAAAGTGGACAGTGAGAGAAAGGTCTTTCTTTTCCATTGGTTCACCCCGCAATGGCCACTGTGGCCGGCGCACCGTGCTGATCCAAAGCCAGGAGCCAGGTGCCCCTCCTGGTCTCCCATGTAGGTGCAGGCCCAAGGACTTGGGCCATCCTCCACTGCACCCCTGGGCCACAGCAGAGAGCTGGCCTGGAAGAGGAGCAACCGGGACAGAATCCGGAGCCCCGACCGGGACTAGAACCTGGGCTGCCGGCGCCACAGACAGAGGATTAGCCTATTGAGCTGCGGCACTGGCCAGCATTAGCCTCTTAAAGGCTCTGATTTATCTGGGCTGATAACAATATCAACTTTATTTAATCCATATGTTTCCTAACTTTGTGGATTGTAGATCTGTTTGGGTTTTTGTTGTTATTGACTTTGTAGTTGCTTTCTGGTTATACTAATTGACATATCAAAGACTTCAAATACTTTTGTAAATTCTATCCTAGACTAAAAAAGCAATACCAAAAGTGAGAAATTGTGTTACTTCTGCAGGAAAGGAGGAGGACACCTTTGGAAATCTCATCATGGTAGAATTTGATATTCTATCCATAAATGCCCATATCTGAGCCTGTGAGTATCCAGGTCTGATCTAGACTCTGAAAATACTCAAAATATTCTTACTACCTCACTCTTGGAGTGATTACCTCACGTTATTTCCCTGAAGGAAAGTGAAGGGGTAAAAACTTTAGCCTTAACGTCTACACTCTTCAGTAGAATGAACATTAGAGAAGTAATTTCTGACTTTGTTTTAGCAAATGTGACAGATATGCTGCCATTAAAATACATTACCTGAGAAACTCAGATCAATGAAAAAAGTCCATACTTTTGTAGTAATTGTTGGTAGTGACTGCATGAGTTTTTAGCTTCATGTAATTAAAACATACAAGAAGTCTTTAACAAGTTCATGGATTTCAAAATGCTTTTTTAGATTTTATTTATTTGAGAGATAGAGTTATAGACAGTGAGAGGGAGAGACAGAGAGAAAGGTCTTCCTTCCATTGGTTCACTCCCCAAATGGCCGCCATGCCTGGTGCTGTGCTGATCCGAAGCCAGGAGCCAGGAGCTTCTTCCGATCTCCCACGTGGGTGCAGGGGCCCAAGGACATGAGCCATCTTCTACTGCTTCCCCAGGCCATAGCAGCGAGCTGGATTGGAAGAGGAGCAGCCGGGACTAGAACCAGCGCCCATATGGGATGCCGGCATTTCAGGCCAGGGCTTTAACCCACTGAGCCACAGTGCCAGCCCCAAAGTTGTTTTTCTACTGAAGTAAACTTAATATTTTTTTAAAGATTTATTTGTTTATTTGAAAGTCAGAGTAAGAGAGAAGTAGAGGGACAGAGGTCTTCCATCCATTGATTGACTCCCCAAATGGTTGCAACGGCCGGGGTGGGACCAGGCTGAAGCAGGGAGCTTCTTTCAGGTCTCCAACAGAGATGCAGGGGCCCAAGCACTTGGGCCTTTCTCCACTGCTTTCACAGGCACATTAGCAGGGCTTGGATTGGAAGCGGAACAGCCAAGACTTAAACCAGCACCCAAATGGGGTGCTAGTGCCGCAGGGGACAGCTTTACCCGCTATGTTTTGGATTATTAATTCTGGAAAGTGAATGTTGTTTTAAAGAAGAGCATTAAGTTCATCAAGGAAAGGGTTTAAATGTAAGGAAAACTGGAAATTTCAGTGGTGACTTCAATAGGATTTCTTTGAATGCATATAGGTTTTCTTTATATACATTGTGTTAAATGGTGACACATATTATTAAAAAAAAAAAAGAAAGACGTCAATGGCATCAATAACCTTGAACCAAATAGGATTTCTCACCTGAAATGGAAACATTGTTCATGTCCCCGACTCTAAATTCCCCTTTTCTGCTTTTCCACCTATCCTATCACAGTTGTTTTATAATTATTTGCTAATTGTCAGGCTTGGATTCAATACAATAGAACAAAACTGAGTCAGGGTCCAAGCTTGGTTGTGCTCACAGCTAGGTACAGAGTAGACCTGCCATAAATTCTGGAATTTATAAACACAAGGAGTAGACCATGGCTGTGTTTATCTTATTACTAGGAACCACTTTCCTAATCCACTCCTTCACGTGAGTGGGTAAGTGAATATATTTGGCAAAGAAATTGAGGTTAAACTTACAGTTTTATTTCCCTTTCTCCTTTGCAATTATAAGCCTGCTTCTAAATGATAGCTTTTGGGAAACAGTTTGGAAATTTCAGTGCATTGTTCTGTCAGGGTTCTTGGCAAGCTTGAAATAGAATGGATGAGAAGAGTTTTATAGGATGATTGCCATTTAATGACAGCAGAAACTGTGATGAGCCCAAAGAAAGCAAATATTCTACAGCATGGTAATTATTATTGTACAATGATGTTGAAATTATACAGGAACACATTGGTATAACTAGAGATAGGTCATCATTTGTATAGATTGGCTCATTCCCCTTACCCACATGGCTAATCTGATGCTGAATAGTAAGATTTGCTCTCTCTGTCCCCTTCTTCTCTGCTACCTTGATGAAATGTTGAGTCATCTTTTGCTTATAATTCTTCATAATAAAGACTTCTAAAATGTATTCCATAAGTGCATTTTGAGGTCATTGCAAGTTCTAATCAGGAAAACATAACCCATGGTAGATAATTCAATATAGCAAATTTGGTATGGGAATTATGGAGGTGTTGGAAGACTTGACCATAGGAGAAGGGGCAATGTGAACTACATGTTTGTGTGACCTTTGTACTTTTGTTTAACCTCATGCTTGGTTTAATGCTTTTTGTTGCAGTCTTGAAATTCTTCATAATTTTAATTTTGAATTTGTGTCTTGTAAATGAGGTCCAGTGGGGCCACGGGTATCCATGTAGCTACAAGTGACACAGTAGATATGAAGTTACATTAAAAGTACATGGAAAATGGAAATGAGTTTGTCTTACTGCAAAATTTTGAAATTCATGCCTGGTGTTTTCTTAATAGACGTTTTCTGAAAACATTTTGAAGATTCTTTGTATGCATAGATTTCTAAGAAGTTTGTAACAAAATAAATTTGTTTTAATCTATTCTTGAATTGTTGCTATAGTCTCATGTCTACCACCAGTCCTGGTGGCTCAATTGCATATAGTATTTGCAACATGCAAAAACCCATCAGAATAGAGTTTGAGTGAATCTACAATATATAGAGTATAGTGAGACTCAAAGTGAATACAAGGAATGCTGATAGCCCAAAGAGGCCATGTTTTTTTATTCTAATCAGAAGCTGCTTCGATTCAGAATGGAATAAAGTATCAGTCTAAGAAACAAGAATAACTAAGAAGGCTTATCATATACTATCTTAGTTATTTATCTGCATTAACTACTTATGCAGAAAATGATGACATACAAGGAAACAAAAAAACTCGTGCAATCTGTCAGACTTTTCCCTTTAAGTCTTTCCTTGAACACAGGCAAGCCAAAAAGTAGTGTGGACAGAGTGTGCCCATATCAGGAAGTAAAATAAAATCAGTTGAGTAAGTTTGTGTGGAATTTCTTCTATTCTGATATGCATTAAGTTTGTGTGCAAATAGGAACTACAAATATGCATAGCGGATTTCAATGATTCCTCCAAAGGAGCTCAGTGTGGTTATCTTTTCATTATAACCTGTCATTGCACAGCATAAATATACATGATAAAATTGATAGAATTCTTTTTAATAATTAAAATATTTTTACTTAGAATGATACTAAAGAGTAACTTTTTAAGAAAAGGAGAGAGAACCAAGGACAGGGAGCAAGGGGTGCTGTCAAAAAATGGAAAATGATATTTAACAGCACTCTCCCTTGCTTTTGGGGGAAAAATACATTTTCATATTGGACTTGTCCCAGCAAATTATGAGACAAGGATGTTTACCTCCTGAGAGCTGGAAACACAAGGGGAGAAAATTATATTAATATAGTCCTTGGAAAGGCCAGAAGTCTCAATCTGGAATCTGGAAAGAGGGAACTCCTGTTGGGGTGGCTTTAAGGTGGGGACAAGAAGGATTTCCAGGAACCACTGTCCTAAGATCTGAATGTGTCCCCCCAAATTCATGTGTTGAAAACATCCCAGTGCACCTGTGTTGGGAAATGAGCCCTTTTGGGAGGTGTTAAAGTGCAGCTCTCAGGAGCATATTAATGCTCTTGCCTGTCGGAAAGGACTTGATGGAGGGACTTTGGTCCTTTTTTTTCTGTCTGCTGCATTTGAGAACACATCATTGTTCTCCTCTGGAGGGTGCAGCATTCCAGATTCCATTTCAGAGGGAAAGAGCAGCCCTTATCAGATACTGGCACCTTGATCTTGGACTTCAAAGCTTCCAGCATTGTGAGAAAAAAAAATATTTAAGTTCCTTATTAATTACCTTGATAGCGACATTCCGTTTTAGTAGCACAAATAGTCTAAGACACACCGGGAAGGTTCAGCTGGTGCCAGAAACCCAGCCTGAAGCAGCAAGAAGCAGAGAACCACAGTGAGTTCTCACCACATGCCCAGGAAGCTCCTGCAGTGGTTCACATTGACTGCATGCAGCCAGATGCTATTTGGCAGGTGTACTTGGGAAATTTAGCTGGTAATAATTGCCCAGGGAGATCTAAGGGAAAACAGGCAGATGACCCTCTCCTTACTTCTGTTTTGCAAAGTGTCTGCAAAAGGCCCATCCACATCCTCCTTGCTTTTGAGCTTCTTAGGCTCATCCCATGTTTCCATCAACCCAAATCTCCTCCAATATTTAATGTTCCTCTTGAACCTCTACTTCACCCATGAAACTTTCTTTAGTGATCATGGATGGATTCCATTTCCTCTGCTCCAGAATTTGAGGCAACTTAAGACTTCCCACTCGACTGCTTAGAGCAGAGTATCAGGCCTCAGTGTTAAGAAAAAGCTGAAGGCCGGCGCCGCGGCTCACTAAGCTTAATCTTCCACCTGCAGTGCTGGCACACTGGGTTCTAGTCCCGGCCAGGGCACCAGATTCTGTCCCAGTTGCTCCTCTTCCAGTCCAGCTCTCTGCTGTGGCCCGGGAAGGCGGTGGAGGATGGCCCAAGTGCTTGGGCCCTGCACCCCATGGGAGACCAGGAGGAAGCACCTGGACCCTGGCTTCAGATCGGCACAGGCACCGGCTGTAGCAGCCATTTGGGGGGGTGAACCAATGGAAAGGAAGACCTTTCTCTCTGTCTCTGTCTCTCTCTCTCTCACTAACTCTGCCTGTCAAAAAAAAAAAAAAAAAAAAAGACAAGGCATAGTCACTAGGCCACCAGGAATTTTTTCTTAACCTGAGCTGCAGCTTCCTTGGTCATGAATAGGGGAGACAATATCTATACCTAGGGATTACTGTAAAGATTTAAATGAATATGAAAGAACATCAGTACAGCAGCCGCTCAACACTGGCCATCATTCTTATCATTGGCTTGGCATATTTCACAAGCTCTATTAATTTCTTTTACCTACTGCAATAAAATCACAACCTAGGTGGCTTAAAATAATAATTTTTGTTTAAAATTCTAGGTGTTAGATTTCCAACATTCAGGAATCATCAGGGATATCTTGTCTTTGAAACTTTGAAGGGAGAATTCTTTTGCCTGCTTCCAAGCATCTGATACTGGCTGCGATCTCCTGCCTTCCTTAGCTTGTAAAAGCATCACACCAGTCTCTTTTCCCCTGTCTTCTTGTCTTGTTTTCCCCCTGTGAATTTGTGCTTTTCAATGACCATCTTCCCATTGTAGAAGGATACCAGCCATATTGGATTAAGGTTCTACCCTAATGACCTCAATTTAACTTGGTTATGTTGACAAAAATCCTGTTTCCAACATAAGGGCAGAACTACAGGTACCAGTCAGCATCTCTTTTTGCGGAGGCACGATCCAACTTTTAACAAATTCACACTAACTCAATAATACTTTACATTGCCCACTGCCCAGATGTCTGACTCTGCTCTAACCCTCTCAGTTCACCAACTTCTTGTCACTACAGCACATTTTAGTCCAGAAGGAAACAACATTTCTGATTCAGAGAAAACTGCAGGAGCAGCAACTTCCTAAAGCTTTCAGAAAGAACAAGGGGATGTAAGACTGCCAGGCCCTAAAAGCCAAACAGCTTGGGGAGAGAGATTTAAAGCTCATAAATATCAAAGAGCCTCCGGAACATTGGGGGCAGAAGGAACAATCCGAAACACGGGGAAAGATCAATAAAGTTGGACTGGGTTCCTTGGCTTCCCTCCCAGGGCAAAATTATCTTCCCTTTCCCAAAGTAGCATTTAGCACACCATTAGTTTGGAATGGCTATTGTCTTTATGGAATACGTTATTTTTTATAGTTTACGGCAGGAGTTGACACAATGTTACATTATTCTATATTTCCACTCAGATACACACAGGTAGGACTGAGACCCTGATGGGCCCTTTGGGGCTAATCGAATCCAGATCCTACTCCAAATAAGGTCACTCCCTTGCTTCTACAATGACCTTTTTTTTTTTTTTTTTTGCTCCTCAACCGTAGTGAGGTCAGGATTTATTTTTCTTTTTTAAAGAGTAGATTTTAATTTTACATGTGGAAAAACATTTAAATACTCTTTCATTTTTTAAACAATCCATTGGATAGTCATTGGAATCATGGTCTTTAATGACTTTGAAGTATTTCATTGTCTGATGTAATTGCCTTAGTCAATACCATGTTGTTGATCATTTATTTCTGTTTTTCATCTTTATAACTATTGCCATAATGACCATGTTTGGTCCTAATGACCTAAATTATTGTGTGTGCTACTATTTCTAATTTCATATTTTGAGTTTCCAAAAGTTTTAGAACTTAACAATCAGAAGATTTTATACTTTTGAGCCTGGGTAGCCTTGAAGAAAGAAGTAAACACCCATAAAACTGTCCAGGTCTCAGCAGCTTTGACTTGTTCTTTTAAGAAGGTCTGCCTCTTGGGGCCACTGATAAAAAGGTGAAAATGGGTTCTTATTTCAGTATTCTTGGGTTGTGAGACTGTTCACTCTGCTTCCTATCTTCACAGATAAGAGACAGTTCTGTGCCTCTTGATGGTATCTGATGACATTTCCCCCATTTCTTTTTCTCAAGGCTCTTGGAAAGAGCTCCTAGGGAAATCCTGGACTTCTTTGACTTTGATGTGCTCTAACCAAATAGAAAGCAGGGTTGGCAGAGTCTCTCATGTTAGAAGCAGAAATTTGCAGGGTAGATTGTGCTCTTCTCAACCACTGTACTTCCATCCATCAGGACAATTAGAGATCACATTGCTACCTCTCCTCCTCTTTTAGAGCAAGCAAGAAGCAGAGGGTGGCCACTCCTTAACTCAAACTACCCTGGCCAGGCTTCAATCAAATTTCACCTCTTCTTCCTCTCTGTCTCACTCTGTAGAGGGACCTCTATTTTTCAATCATGTCTTTAGCAATTGAAATGACTGATGGCTTAGTGCATGTTATTATCCAGGCTTGCACAGCCCCTCTGATCAGAGAAATAAGAAAGAATTCAGCTGCAAGCCATCTCGCTTTGTGTCACAGTAGAGGCCAGAGACAATTTAGAAAACTTCTAATCCAGCATTTGCTGTTTGCAGAAGGTGAGAATTTTCTCATCTGAGATTGCAACCAGTGCTCACCCGTGAAGAAAAAATAAAGTGGATTGAGGGCACTGTAGAAGAGAGATTCATTTATGTATTCCTGGAAGGTGATTTTGCTGCTGTTCAAGGTGCAGTGGGTAAATTAAGCAGGCCCAGGGTCACTTGGATGTGAGTTAGAAATGCAGATTCCCTGGCCACATAGAGATATTCTGGATCCAAACCTAAATTTTAACAAGATCGCCAAGTGATCGCAAAGCATGCTGAGGTTTGAGAAGCAGTGGCCTATTTATAAAAATGACTGAATACTGTTGCCAACAGAGCCCCTTTAAATATTAATTTTTAGGGGCAGACATTTGGCACAGCATTTAAGATGCTGCATTGGACACCCAGGTCCCACAGTGGAGTGCCTGGGTTCGAGTCCTAGCTCCACTCCCAGCTGATTGCACCTTCCAGTTAACGTGCACCTTGGTAGGCTGAAATAATGGCCCATGTGGTTAGGTCCCTGTAACGCATATGGGAGACTCATATTGAGTTACTGGCCGGGGATGTTTGTTGGCATTTGGGAAGTGCACCATGGGTAACAGTGTTCTCTCCCTGTCTCTTTAAATGAATAAACAAATAAAAACCTGGTCTGTCTTTTAAAACAAAACACAAATGAACAATGGAAAATTTTCTGTATAAGAACATTTGGGTTCTTCAGGACACAGTTGAATTGTTAAGTAAGACTAAAACCCCAAAATTCATTCTAAGTGATGGGATTTATGTGCTTGAGTCTTATGTTTATAATTCTCTGATTTTAGTAGTTTAATTTATGAAAATTAATATATACCATGGTAAAATTTTAAGAGCATAAAATGTTTGCATTTAAAAATAGGATCTCACTCTGGGTACTTAATTTCATTCCTAAAAGCTTTCATTAGGTATTTTATGTATAATATTTTATATATACAATATATATATTTACATATTTATATACATATATTAGTATAGTCTTCCAGAAATATTCCAATGTATATGAGGATACTTCCAAAGGTTTGGGGAAAAGTGGAACTAAAGAGTAAGTTTATTTTAGTGCACTTTTTTAGATCCATGCATAGTTATTTTGTGAAACTCATTTCCGTTAGCTTTTTGTTTTCAATATTTATTTTGATTTTCATCTACTTGAAAGGATACTACTTGAAAAGGAAAGGGAGAAAGAATAACAGAGATATCACCACACATAAACATACAGAAAGAAACCAAGATCTTTAGATCTTCCCTTACCTGGTTCACTCCTTAAATATCTGCAACAGCCAGGACTGAGTCAGGCTGAAGCCAGGACCAGGGACTCCATCTGGCTTTCCCATATGGATGGCAGGGGTCAAAGTACTTGGGCCATCATCATTGCTGCCTTCTAGGATGCCTTAGCATGGAGCTGGATAGGAAACCGAGAAACAGGGACTGCCTATGGGTATTCCAGACTCCAGTTTAGCCTGTTGTGCCATGACACCTGCCCACCATGAACATTCCAAAGAGCTCTCACATACAAGTACACTCATGTATGTAAAATATACCATACAAATGCTACTCTGTGCTTTGCCTTTTAACACTTTTTACATATTCATTATCAGTGTGGAGAGATACACCTCAATTTTTAGATTGATTTCTTTATTTGAAAGCCAAAGTTAGAGAGAAAGAGAAAGGTCTTCCATCTGCTGGTTCATTCCCCAAATGGCCACAACAGCTGGAGCTGGCCAATCTGAAGCTTGGAGCCAGGAGTTTCTTTGGGTCTCGCATGAAGGTATAGGGGCCCAAGGACTTGGGCCATCTTCTGCTTTCCCAGGCCATTAGCAGGGAGCTGGATCAGAAAAGGAACAGCTGTGACTTGAACCAGTACCTATATGGGATACCAGCACTGCAGGCGGAGGCTTAAACTGCTGTGCCACATTGCCTGCCCCAGTATACTTCATTGTTTTTAATGTTTATGTATTTTCCTATGTTTGCTTAAATTTTGCCTTATTTATTTTGGCGCTTACAAATGATGCTCCAATGATCATCTGTCTGTGTGCTTGCACATGTCTGTAACTATCTCTAAAGTTAAAATAATAAAAGTAAGGTAATGGATTATAAGGAAAGGCACATTGGAAATCTTGAATTTTTGCCCATCTGTTTTTCAAATATACTGTATTCGCTTCATACCCAACCACCCAGCCAGGAGACATGTGATCTTCCAATGTCTATGCTTTACTGAGATGTAGAAGTTGCAAATGTATAATCTAACAGGTGGAAATTGGTCTCTTATTTTGACTTTAGTACACATTTCTTTAATTATGTGGAATTTTGAGCACATTTTCATGTCTAGAAGCCATCTGTATCAGTCTTTGTGAACTGCTTGTTCATTTTCTTTAGCCCTCTTTAACTGAGAAAAAGAGCTTCATCTGACTAATTTGCCAGAGTTCGTTTTATATTAATGCTTTATAAATTATTCCTCCAAGAGTGATAAATTCTGCAAACAGTTTGCTCAGTTTATATGTCAGCTTTTTCTCGTATTTTAATTTTGTTTTGAGCAAATAATGCATTTACCTAGTTTACATGCTGGAACAGTACATTCATGCTAGAAATTAAGCTCACTCACTTTCATACCTGATCTCAACTTCACCACGGCTTGTGTGTAACCATATTCATTATTTCTTGTTAATTCTACATTTGCTTATATAATTAGACATATACAATCATATTTCTTTTTTCTTTAAAGATTTATTTATTCATTTATTTGAAAGTCAGAGTTACACAGAGAGAGAAGGAGAAATGGAGAAAGGGAGGTCTTCCATCTGCTGGTTCACTCCCCATTTGGCCACGACGGCCAGAGCTGTGCCCATCCGAAGCCAGGAGCTTCATTCCAAGTCTCCCATGCAGGTGCAGGGTCCTAAGGACTTGAGCCATCTTCTGCTTTCCCAGGCCATAGCAGAGAGCTGTCAGAAATGGAGCAGTCGGGACTTGAACCGGCGCCCATATGGGATGCTTGCACTGCAGGAGGCGGCTTTACCCACTATGCCACAGCACCGGCCCCTCCTTTTTCTTATAAAAAGGTATATCCTGCCTACAATGTTCTTTTTCTTTTAAAGTTGAATAAGCTAAAATCATAGAAATCTTTTCTTACCTTGTAACACCTGTATGGTATTCCATTTTGTGAATACCTGATATTTTATTTCATCAAATTATTAATGCTTTTTCACTGTTCAAACCCAATTTGAAATGAATAACTATCACTGCTATTATTTCATATGTGAGCAAATATTTATAGAAGATATATTTCTGGGGGTAATATTTCTGAGACAAAGGGTAGATATGTAATTTGGAAAAATGTCACCCAGCTCTCCCACCATAATATTTTGCAATTCTAGCAACAATGCAGGTTGTCATTGTTGACTAAGTTGTGAATTATTGTCATATGATGAGTAGAAAATTATGTGTCACTAAAGTCTGTCTTTACATTTCATTTTTCAATGGAAAGGGTGTAAAAATGTTTTAAAGCCCATTGATTATTTTTTCTTGTGAGTTAACATATATCTGCATATATCTTTGCACAGTTTGCCATTAGATTGCTATTTTCTAAAAATATTTTGTCAAATATTGAGATATAAGTTTATTTTATAGTTAACAGTTTTTTTTTTAAAAAAAAGAGATCCTTTTGAATAATTTTTAAAAAAGACTCATTTATTT
Source organism: Oryctolagus cuniculus (assembly GCF_964237555.1). Lineage (NCBI taxonomy): Eukaryota > Metazoa > Chordata > Mammalia > Lagomorpha > Leporidae > Oryctolagus > Oryctolagus cuniculus. The sequence goes on from NC_091442.1 coordinate 37,593,054, forward strand.
GAAAGGCAGGCTGACAGAGAGAAAGGGACAGAGAAAGAGAAGTCTTCCATCCACTGGTTACCTCTAAGTGATCACAGCCACCAGGGCTGAGCCAGACTGAACCCAGGAGCTGAGAGCTTCATCCAGGTCTCGCACATGCGTGGCAGGGGACAAGCACATGGACTGTCTTCTGCTGCCTTTCAAGGTCATTAGCAGGGAGCTGAATGGGAAGTGGAGCAGCTGGGGTAGGATCTAGCTCCTGTATAGGATGATGACATTGCAAACCGCGGCTTTTACCCACTATATCACAATGCCGGCCCCTTGAATAAATTTTGTGTAGTGCCTTAACTTTAAAATTTATTATTGCTATTTTCTATGTTGTGAATCAAATTGAAAAATGTCTTCCATACTTCATATTTATGAAATAATTTGTTGATATTTTCTTTGAATTATTTTCAAAAATTTCCTCTATTTGAAGTTTATTTTAAATAAAGCAGGGATTAACACCACTATTTTTCCAATACCCTCTACCCAAATCTACCAATATCATTTGTTTAAAAATTCAAATTTAACTCACAAAATTGAGACACTGATTTAAAATATTGTAAATACTGCATGAATCTGAAATACTTTCTGAATATCCTACTCTGTCCCAGTCAATCTAGATATGAGTGTATCAATACTGTAATACTTTATTAGTGAGACTTTGTGGCATGTCTTTATCTTGGATAGAGCTTAGTTCTTTTCACTACCCTTCCTATTTAGAGACTTCCTGGCTGATGTTGTTAGTTGATAATTCTACATGAATTTCAAATCAGTTTGAATATACCTAGTGGGGAAAGAGGGGATGTAAATATTTTTATCATAGCCTTGTTAAATTTATAAGTTAAATTTGAGAAATTTGACCTCTTTATTAAATGAAATCTTAATCATGCAAGGAACTACTAGGTCTTTCCAATTTCTTAGAGCTGTTTTTAGTGTCTTCCTCCTATAAGATTTGCACAGTTCTTAAGTTTATCTTGGTGCTATGGTAGATTCTTTAATTATATATGCTAACTGATCATTATATATAAAAGAATTATATTCCCAGTATGTGTGGTATTTATCTGATCTATAATTACATTCTTTATTTTTCAATAGCAGGTTATCTGTTGATTGTCTTAGGTTTCCTCTGTTCAATCTTATATTCTGGATGTAATGATGGACTATGCTTGCCTTCAGATTTTTTATTTTTCTAAGATAACAGATAAAGGAGAACGTATCCCTCTCCCCCAAATAAGAGGATTATCTATAGGAACACAGAATAAGCTCGTGAGGGGCCCTAGAGATATTCATAAGGAGGACTTGCAGAAGGCAGAGTTACATGTGAGGGTAGCAGTCAAAATAAAGTTTTAAATTAGTCCCTTAGTCCCATTCGTAGGCACTGTGGCTCATTGAGGGCGCCCATAAATTGTCTAAATGTTGGCATGTATTTTCTTTGGGATTTACTGCATGAATAATTTCTATAAGTCGCTCATTGATATTTGAGGGAAAAGTAACCTCATTTATTTTTATTCCAGTCATCTACTTTCTTACTTATTTTAGTGTCTAGTTCATCTGTCAAAAATTAGAGAATGGTAATAAATCTCACATACCTGTATTGCTTCTGTGTGCATCTCTGGCTGCGTCAACTGGGGCTGCATCTATCCTGAAATTCTATTTTTCAGCACATACACACTCACGAGAATGATAAGTTTTATGAAACCATTCTCCTGGTACTGTTTTTAGGTTTCCTGCCTTGAATGTTACTTTGTCTAGTATTAATATTGTCATTTCTACTTTTACTTAAATTGCATTTCCCTGTTTAAGTTTGCACATCACTTTCTTTTTAACCTTTTGAATCATTTTATTTTGGTTATCAACTGTAGGCAGCCAGTAGTTGGGCTTTTGCTTTATGACCCATCTGTGAATGTCTAAATTTTAGTATAGGAGTTTGACTCATTTGCATTTATTGTCAGAATTGATATGCTTATTACATTTGGCAGCTTTCTCTCTGCTTTTTATTTTTACATGCTTCACTGTGGTTTTGTTTGTTTTATCTAGTTTACTGTATGGCTCATGTTTCATTTGATTTTTATCTTCCCTCTTTTCAAAAATATACATTTTCTGTGTGCTTTTATGGTTGCATTTAAGATTTTCAAAAATATTCTTCAATTTGCAATCGTTTATGCATCAAAGTTAAGAACAAAGTAACAAACTCGGATTTCCTTCTATGGGAGGAAATCAATTTGGCACAATGACATTGTTCTTCCTGTCCCCAACATTCAGGATATGCACACTCAGCCAGTTAATCATAATTTAAAAATAAATATTAATGGTCATGTCTACAAAGAGGAAAAACTAGAGTTCAGTATTCAGTATTGTAACCACATTTCTAAATTTTTGTAAGTATTTAGTTTGAACATACTTTGGGGATCATCACCTATAATTGTGCACCACGCCTCCCCCATTGTTGATTTGGCTTTCCCTGCCAGCACTTTGGAACCTATGGAGAAGTCATGCTTTCAAGGACAGCACATAAGCGTTTTAGCATTTGATCCCTTCAATAAATAAGAGCAGCTTTTCTGTGGCTTCCATGCATTAAATAAAGAGTAGCTGTAAGATAGGAAGTAAACTTTTCTCCTAGAAAATGTGGATGTGACTACATTGCTTTCAATCATTTACTGTTTCATTGAAAGTATCTCCATCTTTTCCAATATTTATTTCTTTGTAGATACCTGTTATTTCTCTTTGGACATCAGCAAAACATTTTTTCATACTGTTTAATTTTTCCACATGTGTCAATGTGTACCTATCTCAACATATTTCAGTGTTTTTAAGCATGTTGGTTTGTAGCCAGGAAAGACACTTCAACATTTTTATAGTTTTTTATTTATATAAAGGGAACAAATTTCATGTATTCCATATATGCAATTTTAACAGCATAATGATACTTCCCATCCTACCCTCCTGAATTCCCACTCTCCCTCCACTCCTCCTCATTTTTCGTTTAAGTTTTACAATGACACATTTTGAAATTTCGTCATAATCACAGGCTTACCTCTCGGACTAACTAAAGAAATCAACAAGTAGAAGTAGAGAAATTACTGTTTCTCAAGAGTATAGACAAGGACTATAAAAAATCTAAAAATGTCAATTTTTCTATACATTACAATTTTTTGTACTCTGTATATTAGTTACTAAAAGTCAGGGAAACATGATATTTGTCTTTCTGGGACTGGCTTATTTCAGTAAGCAAAATGATCTCCAATGTGATACTACTCAGCCATAAAAAAGAATGAAATCCTGTCTTTCACAACAATATGAATGCAACTGGAAGTATTGTTTTTATGTTTACTTACATTTTAATTTATACTATTTCATTCTCAGTGACACTTTAAATTATTAGACTAAATATTGGTCTCCAATTTTCTCATTTTAAAATTATATTTTAATCTTATTGCTATGGCTTGAAGTCACTTGCAAAAGTCTAAATTTGTGTCTACTGGTAGCCTTAAAATACAAAATATACGTGCCCATGATTAGATCAAAAGCAAATCTGCAGGCTGGCATTGTGGGGCAGTAGGGTAAGCCATTGCCTCTGACTGGCACCAGCTTATCCATCTCCCTGCTATTGAGCCTGGGAAAGCAGTGCAGGATGGCCCAACTACTTGGGCTTCAGTCACCCTCATTGGGAAACCTGGGTGGAGATCCAGGCTCCTGGCTTCAGCTAAGCCAAGCCCTGGCCATCGCATTCATCTGAGGAGTGAACCAGCAAATGGAAACTCTCTCTCTCTCTCTATGTATATATAACTCTGCCATTCCAATAAAAAAAAAAAAAAAGCACATCCAATATCCAAATTCAGTCATATATCCCTTCCTGTCTCCAGCATATCCTATTTTGGATAGGGAAGGAAGTATCACTATGTTCTTAAATCTGTATATAAGAAATACATGAAACATGTATAACTTAAATAAATTTTTAAAAAAGTTGTAAATTACCAACAGGCAGTATTGAGATGAAGGCAGAGAGATAGTCACGTCTAGGGAAAGCCTATGTGAAATACTTAGGAAAAGTAGCTTAATAGCTGTCTTGCTGTGGGTCAGGGACTTCTGATTACCTGAAGAAAGTAATTAACTCATTTCCCCTCAAAATTGTGTATAGTAATACATGCACTCAATTATTTTGCATACAGTGTTAGAGAGTTCACTGAGCACCTGAAATCTGTTAATTAATTTTCTGAGTCTTCTGAAGGTGAAAAACAAAACAAAATGCAATCAAAAAGTGAGCTTGTTGGCACAGTGTTGTGGTACAATGAGTTGAGTTGCCCTTGCGACACTTCGTCCCATACTGGAGTGTGGGTTGAGTTTCCACTACTCTGCTTCTGATCCAGCCTCATGCTAATGAGGCTGAGAAGGCAGCTAATGATGGCACAAGTACTTGGGCCCTCGTTATCCATGTGGGAGACCCAGATAGAGTTCCAGGCTTTGGCCTGGCCCAGATCTGGGATCTGGCTATTGAGACCATTAGGGAATTGAACCCCAACACATACACTCACTCACACACATACACACATGTTCTCTTTGCCTTTTCAATGAATGAGGGGCTGGCACTATGGCATAGCGGGTTAAGCCTCTACCTGTAGCACTAGTATTCCATATGGGTGCTAGTTCTAGTCCTGGCTACTCCTCTTCTGATCCAGCTCTCTACCATGGCCTAAGGAAAGCAGTGGAAGATGGCCTAAGTCTTTGAGCCCCTGCACCCATGTGGGAGACCTGGAAGAAGCTCCTGTCTCCTGAATTCGGCTCAGTCCAGCTCTGGCTGTTGTGGCCATTTGGGAAGTGAACCAGTGAGTGGAAGTCCTTTCTCTCTGTCTCTCCCTCTCTGTGTATTTAACTCTACCTCTCAAGTAAATAAAAAAAAATTAAAAATGAATGAATGAAAATAAATTGAAAAAAAAAAACAGAATCAGAAAAGGCAAATGAGAAGAGTTTTAATATTCATTATTGGGGATTCTGTGCTTACTGTGTATACCATGGAGCCACCTAACACTTAGATACACTCACCTGAAAATTGTTCTATAATAGCCATACAACACTTAGTAGTATCTAGATCTAGTTTAGTATATCATTAACCATTACATCCTCCATGAAACAGCACTTTGAAGGGCAGCCATTGGGACCTAGAACTATGGAATAGCTGGTAAAGCCACTGCCAGTGACACTGGCATCCCATGTGGGCACCAGTTTATGTTCTTGCTGCTCCACTTCAAACCCAGCTCCCTGATAATGCCCTGGTAAAAGCAGAGGATGGCCCAAGTGTTTGGTCCCTGAAACCCATGTAGGAGACCCAGATGAACCTCCTGGCTTTGGTCCTAGTGCTGGCAGTTGCAGTCATCTGGGGAGTGAACCAATGACTGGAAGGTCAGTCTCTCTCCTTTCCCCCATCTCTCTGTAACTCTGATTTTCATAAATAATTAAATATTTTTTAAAGACAGCTGCCAACACTGGGTGACTCTGTAGAGTACAGGTGGCAGATCCATTGTCTCACAATTAAGTAAACCTCAGTCAAAACACAACAAGAAAGAGGGTAGAGGATTTCTTGAAAGCTGTCCATTTAAGTGAGAGACAGTAACACATAATGGATGATGCTGTCCATGGTAAAGATGCTGCAAATGTGTTCACTTGTCAACTTGACCCTTTCTTAAATGCACCAAAGGCAAGTTAGAATGATCATCTGTGACTCTTTGCCTGCATGCTGGCAGGAGCATACTTGACCCAAATTCTGAGCAAGCCAGGTATGACCTTAAGAGTTAATGACCCAATAAACAGCCATCCATCTATGATGGATTAGGATTTGGAAGATAAACATCCCAGCTCCCCTGCATTAGAATCATGTGGGTACCCTATACCATCTTTCAGAGCTCACTAGAAGGTAGATGCTAATATTGTCACAGTGGCAGTATCCTTACCAGCTTGATCTTTATTACTTAATGTCTCTGTTTCACCTCCATACTCTTGTACCTATGTTTACTTAGGTGACCACTCAAATAAATTATGTGCACTGGAGTTTTCTCTGCCCAAATAGTTCAACAAAAAGACAGAAAAGTAAACAACTAGAAAAACATGGGAGATGCTCCTTAAAATTTAGAACTTCCCTCTGAGCATCCAGTAATGTGAATATACTTGATAGACATGTTTAGTATTTCCTCTTCCTGTAAAGTGTTCAGTCATATGTTCCATCTTCTTGGTCCTGAACTGTTTTTCATAGAAAGCATGTGGTTTTCTTACACTTTATTCATCAAAGCAGTAGAAATAAAGAAAGGCCATGTATAGGAATCTCACTTAACTCTGCTGTTTCCCTCATTAAGACTGGTCATTTCCTGATCACAGATCCACATTTGCAGAACAGATTGCTTTGTAGATGTCCGCAGCCTTGCAACATAGCATATAATGGAGTAGCTTAGCCCTGAAAGGCTATTTTTGCCCCATACTAAACTTGAACAGGGTCATCGCAGAATTATTTCTCTATCTCTTTTTAACAATGATTTAAAAAAAAATTCGCCCATAATTTTATTGCTTATTCTCTTAAATAATGTCTACTTTCTCTTCATATTTACTGAAAACACTCTGAGGGCTCATAGAGGGTGGGCATTTGGTATAGAAGCTAAAGACACTGTAGACACCCACATTCCATATCAGAGTGCCTGGATTTAGAGTCTGGCTTCATTTCCCAACTTCAGCTTTCTGCTAATGCACAGTTTGGGAGGAAGCTGATGATGGCTTGAGTATTTGAGTTACCTACATCCAATTGGGAGACCCAGATTGGGTTCCAGGTTCATAACTTCAGCCTAGGTTGGAGAATAAAGCTGTGGATAGGATTTCTCTCTCTCTCCCTCCCTCTCTCTCTCTTTTCCTTTCAAATAATACACATTTTCCATGAAATTTTTTATGAAAAACTATGCAAGGATTTTATTTTTTCATCAAAATGAACTCATCTTTCAGTTGCATTTTTTTATGAATTTCTTAAAGTATCTTTGTATCACGTTACAATACTGATACACCTAAGACATCAAGCATTCCTGGTCAGTAACTTAATTCTCCAGATTCACTCCAACACTCACCAAGACTCAACTGTATTTGTTCCCATAGCTGATGTCAACAGCCATACTTGTTATTATTTATAAAGAATTGTTATTTCAAACTGTGAAATATAGGTGAGAAAAGGAAAAATTATTTTTCCTATGAGAGCAAAGTTTATCACTTCAGCAAGACTCATGGAAATTGTTAAAATACATATTGTAACTGATTTAGAGAGTATGAGAAAACTATCAAGGATTTAATAAGTATATATACATACACACACCTAAGGAAACTTTAAGAAGTTTATGAATAGGGGATTAAAAGATATGATTATTTTACTGCAATTGTTTGTTAAAGTTCTATCTATCTATCTATCTGAAAGAGTGACACGGAAAGAGAAAAAGAGATCTTCCATTTGGTTCATTTCCCAAATGGCTACTATCAGCAGGAGCTGGGCCAGGCCAACATCTGGAGCCTGAAACTCCATATTGCCATCCCACATGGGTACATTGAACACAAGTACTTGAACCATCCTCTGCTGCTTTCCCAGGCACATATGTAGGAACTGAATCAGGAGCAGAGCAACCAGGACTTGAACCAGAGCTCTGATTTTAGAATGCAGCTGTTAAAGTCTATGGCCTGACCCACTGTGCCACAGTGCAAAAATTTTTGAAATCCATGCATAGCTTTTGCATAGTACATGTTTTCCATGAGTTTTATACAGGTACCTTTGATAATTTCTGTACTCATACTGTATTTTGCCTAGGCATCTGTGGCCCCTGAGGGCATTCTGTGAGGATAGGGGTATATCAGATTATCACAAAAGATTTTAGACCTCAATCTTAAGGTTTCATCAAGGTGGTAGCCTGCTTAAGGCTTCAGGTACAGCCAGTAGCAATCTGATATGACTGAAAAAAAATCATGAATATTATCATTTGAAGGGAAGGTAGACTGCCATGTAGCTGTTAGAGCCAGGAATGAGAGGGTGGACATATGCCAAAGGGTTTTCCACAGAGACAGCAAGGGTTATCTCAGTGGTCAGAAGATGACAGGATTTATTTCCCATATGTAGGCATATGTTTACTGCATGAGGACAGAATACCCCAATGGTAAGGGTGACAAAATATGAAATGGGGCAATCATTATGAAGAAGCAAAAAGAATAGAGATTTAGAAGGCCTAAGCAAAAGAGAGGTTATGCAATGTAGAAGTTGGTGATAGCAACAAGAAAACTCTTGAGCCACTGCATGGTTTGTGGACAAGTCCCAATCACTCTTATAAACCTTCTTCACAAAGGACCCAAGCATCTGATCTGCACAGTGTTGGCTCTTGGCCTTTCCATCTCCAACAGTCCATGAACGGAAGAGTCATGGTTGGGTTGAGTTAGTCCATGGTAGGTCAGAACAGAGTAAACAAGGAGAGAAAGGCAGAATGAAACCGGAAAAACACACCAGTCAATGTCTGGATGGGCATTCAACTCCTGGTTGGCTCACCATTGATATTTTGGGATGGCTGAGTGTAAGTTCTTGTCTCTGCTGCAAGAAATCAAGAATGAGACATAGGTCAAGTCAGCAGGGCAGAAAGACTTTGCTGCATGCAAAGTAAAAGTATACACTCAAGAAAGAATGTGGGCATGCTCAAGAAAGAACTGCACTCTACAAGGTTTGAACCATCCCTTTGTATGATCTGAATACAAAGAGGGTGGTGTCTGGTGCTTAATTGAATATCCAGGGTCAAAGTTTGGGGTGGGCTTCAGTATCACCTACTTCCATGCCTTTTTTTTGAAAACCTCTTGAAGTGTCTTCATATAAATACATGATGGGAGACGGAATATCAGCCATGGCAATTTTTATTATAATTAGCTAAAGATCATCACAGTGATGCAGCTGGCAGTCATATCGGTCATCTTTAGCAGGTTCTGGTTGTAAGCTATGTTTTTCTTCTACATAGAAGAAGGTGGGGTTTGGACAGTACAAATGGGGCTATAGCCCAGGCTAGGCTGATGACCTCAATTCCAATTTGCTAGCTACCTTTCTGCCTATTTGAATATTTGCTCTCAGCTGTTGTAAATTTCTTGGCCCCACTCTAAAGAGACAAAACCTCTAAGTTTTAGAGCAAATGAATAGTTATCAAACTTAGAAGCATGCTAGAAATACTGCCAAACTTTTCAAAAAGTAGGGATTCACCCTCAGGAATTTTGATTCTGTTTTTTAAAATAGATCTGAGCATTATTAGAACTCTTGACTGTTTATAGACCCTCATAGAATCTAAGGAGCAGTAAAAGAATGATAAAGGTATCAAACATATTACCTTCACTTGGAGGAGTGACCATCACAAAATGCGAAGTGTAGAATTCCACTGATTTTTCCTCATTATTCCTGCATCACTGTAAATTCAATGGCCATTCTTTCAGATTCTGGTAGTACAATGTTTGTCATATAAGATCTCGGAGAGATTGCAATAGTGCATCCTTTGCTTAGAGCGCGTAAGAATTTTAAAGTATCACTTGAGGAGATTGGTCAGAATCTCCTAGCCTAGAGACCTTTAAAGTCAGAAGCAGTTTAAAAAATGGCTAGAAGTGTGTTGAACATTAGCAGTCCTGCAAGTGTTTTTTGCTTCTTTGGTTTTACATAAACTTTATTCTGTTTAAAGTTTCATATCTTTATGGCTCCTGCTACATTATAGTTCATCATGAACAAGTACAAGAAGCACTCATGGCATTTGTACAAATGATAAATACAATGAAAACACGTGTGCCTACCACCTAATTTGTGAGACACAAAACTCTCAAAATCTTTTAAACTACCTTCAGTATTCCTTTATATACTCCCCTTCCTCTCACTTGGAGTTAAACAAGTTCACACATCTTGTACTTACACAGCCTATTTGAAAATGGGTTTAACATGTTTTGATGTATCTTTAGGTATGCACTGTTTTGTTTCACATATTTTATTATGAGGTTCATATAATCTAATCTACCTTTTCTGTTACATCTGCCATTTACTTCCCTTTAAAAATATTGTGCACTTAAAATCCAACCATGTCAGTATGACTATCTGGGATTACTTCATTCACACTGTAGTATGGAATTTCGTCATATAAATATGGAAAAAATTTCATAGAACATGTACATTTTATTTTGATGCCATTTTTACTGACTTGTTTGGATTACCCTGGTATATATCCATTTTCTGGAATGGATATTATATTAGGTTGCATTATTTGCTTTTGTGTATAATGTTACAATATTTTTAATGTAGTCCAGCAGTCATTTCTCTATTTGTCTAGCAATTTTATTTCTGGATTACAGCTGATGAATATCTTCAACTTCAATGGTTAATTCAGGTACTTTCTAAATTTAATCCAGCAGTCTGCTCTTACAGAAGCTTATCTCTGCCAATTCTTGAGCATTGGTTCTTTACTTTGTTCTTTTTACTTTTTGATGAAATGTGGGTTGTAAAATATTGCCCTGTGGGTTTAATTTGCATTTCCCAGATAATTGGGAGTCATCATCTTTCACAATGTTCAATTTCATTTATGATATTTTTCTAAGAAACTCTCCTTCACATCATTTGAGCATTTTTGATCATACTATTTTTCTATATCTTAAAACTATTTTATTTGAATATTAGAGAGGTAGTGAAAGAGAACCCAAGTACTCCTGGCAGCCTCTGCTGTCTTTCAAGGTATACATCAGACATCAGCATGAACCTGGAGTCAGGAGCTAGAGCCGGTATCAAACCCAGGGACTTCAATACTGGATAAGGGTATCCCATGTGACAGTTCAACTACTGCACCAAATGCCAGTTCCCATTTTTATGCATTTTAATGAAAATTAATTAAATAAAGATATTAATATCTCCTAGATAATAATTCCTTGTTTTATATTGTATGTGTAAAAAATTTCACCCAAGCTTGCTATTTCTCTTTTAATTCTTATCAAGATGGCTTTTGGTGAACAGATGGTCTAACTTTAACATAGCTTGAAGATTTTTCCTTTAAGGTTTGTATATTGTTACCTAAAAAATTCCTCCCTAATCTCATATTAAAAAGATATCATCATATCTTATTCTGAAAGTTTTAAAATGTATCTTTAATTTTAAAGCCTATAATTCACACAGAATCAAATTTTTTTCTATGAATTCAGGTATGAATCCAATTTCATTCAGTTTCCAAATTGATAAATTATTATGTCAGAACTATGTACCATGGAGCCAATTCATTCAGCTGACCTGCAATGTCACCTCTGTTATACAGCAAGTTCTGTATTTTATATCCTGCTTTGTTCATCTCTTTGACAATTTGTGTGCTAATGCCAATCTCTGTGTCTTAACAATTCTAGTCTTATAATGTCTTCATTTCTGGCAAGATATGTGATGTGACTGTTCTTACCTGGGAAAGTTTTGATCATTCTTATTCCATTACTTGGTCACAGAACTTAAATTTGTGTTTTGTTTTGTCTTGTTTTTGCTTTTTATTTGTTACTTTATTTGAGACACAGATCTTCCATTTACTGGTTCATTCCAAAATGCCCACACTAGCTAGTATTGCACCAGGCTAAAGCCATGAGCCCATAACTCCATCTAAGTCTCCCTTCTGGGTGGCAGGGACACAAGTACTTAAGAAATCATCTGCTGCATCCCAGGGTGTGTATTAACAGGTAGCTGGATAGGAAGCATTGAGCCAAGACTCAAGCCAGGTTTTCTGATATGAGATATGAGCATCCCAAATAGCACCTTAACTGCACCAGAAGTCCACCAAAGAGTTAATTTGTTAAATCAACCTCTCTTTCTCTCATATTCATTCATTCATTCTCTCTCTCTCTCTCTCTCTCTCTCACATACACACACAGCCCTCCCAAACCATTCTAGTTTTTTATTAACTTTTCAATAAAGATAAATTATGTAGTAGATCAGAACAGGACCAGGCATACAAGAAACCATGGATCAAACTTGCCTGCTGGCTCTTTGACACTGTACATAAAGTTTTATTGGAACATAGCCACATCAATTCCTCCTTCTATTTCAATGACCTCCTTCAAGCTACAAAGGCAGAATGGTATGACAGCAATTGTACAGCTGCAAAGCTTAAAACATTTATCATATTACCCCCTTTGAAGCATGTTGATCTCTTTTTTTTTTTTTTTTTTTTTTGACAGGCAGAGTTAGAGAGAGGGACAGAGAGAAAGGTCTGTTGATCTCTGATATGGATGATTTTGAAAGAAAATTAAATCTTTATCATTTTAAAATTTTATATCCAGAAAAATGATCTGTCTTGTTTATTAGTTCTATTTACAAATATCTTAATCAAAATAGAGTTTTCCTCCATAAAATAGAAATTATAAATTGAACCTTTTTAAAATTTCAATTTCTGATTGCTGGCAAAGAGAAATGCAATTTATTTCTGTATAATGACTTACAATGATTTTATTTCTAGAGAATTTACTAAACTGATATGGATGGTTAAAGGTCACCTGTATACTGATTTTTTTTAAGTTTTATTTATTTATTTGAAAGAGTTAGAGAGAGATCTTCATTTGCTGGTTCACTCCCCAGAACCCCAGATGGCCACAGCCAGTACTGGGACCTGGCAAAAGCCAGGAGATTCTTCTAGAGTCTCCAAAAGGGTAGCAGGGATCCAAGCACTTGGGCCATCTTTCACTTCTTTTCCCAGGCCATTAGCAGGGAGCTGGTCAGGGAGTGTAGCAGCCAGGACACTACCCACAATGCTGGCTCCAAGATTTTATCTTTTAAGTTCACAATCATGTCTGCAGTAATTTCTCTATTTCTTCTTTTCCAATCCGCATACTATTACTGTATCCTTTTCTTATCTTAGTGCATGCACTAGGATCTCCAGAACAATACCAATAAGAAGTAATATTTAGCAAGTCTAATGCCTTTATCTTCTAAAAACTGCTTAAATTTTCAATATTAGCTAAAATCTGTGGTGTTGTCTTTTTTTGTTTTTGTTTTTGTAGATAAACCTAACAGATTCAGGTGTTCCTTTCTAGTACTTATTTACATTTTTTTTTTAAATAATAAGTAGGTATGGAAATTTAACAAAATTCTGTGGCTTTTGAAATGATTATCAGTTTTTTTCTTTACTTAATTTATCTTTGGTGTCTTTGTGTGTTTACCTATTTCATTGTTTGGTCCTCCAGTAGGATGTAAAGTATGCCATTTATTTACATTATTTCAGGGGGACCTATAGGCAGTTTACCATTTATGGTTACCTTTAAAAACTTAATGAAATTTATTCCTTAAAATATAAAGATCTTGGAATATTTTATTAGTCAACTATCATTACCCTTTCTATGCTGTTCTTAGAATTAAAATAGTGAATACATTATTGTGTTCTTGTAGATAAAAGTATTATCATTACTGTTTTGTTACATAGTATTTGGTCATATTTACCCTCACTTGGAGCAATTTTTTTTTTTTTTTTTTTGACAGGCAGAGTAGACAGTGAGAGAGAGAGAGACAGACAGAAAGGTCTTCCTTTTGCCGTTGGTTCACCCTCCAATGGCCTCCGCGGCTGGCGCACTGCTGCGCACCATGCTGCGACCGGCGCACTGCGCTGATCTGAAGGCAGGAGCCAAGTGCTTCTCCTGGTCTCCCATGGGGTGCAGGGCCCAAGCACTTGAGCCATCCTCCACTGCACTCCTGGGCCACAGCAGAGAGCTGGCCTGGAAGAGGGGCAACCGGGACAAAATCTGGCGCCCCGACCGGGACTAGAACCGGGACAGAATCTGGCGCCCCGACTGGGACTAGAACCTGGTGTGCCAGCGCCGCTAGGCGGACGATTAGCCTAGTGAGCCGTGGCACCGGCCTACTTGGAGCAATTTATTTACTCACTTCTTGCTCTTCTGTCCTTTCAAAGACTATCATTTAGAAGATAATTTTAGTGAGGGTCTTCTATTAATATGTTCAGTAATTTCAAGCTATAAAGAGTATTTTTACATCATGCCCCAAAGATAAAATCATTGTTTATCTATAAAGTGTAGTTGGAAATTATTTTTCTCCCCACACCTTAAAAATTTCATAATTTATGCAATCTGGCTTCCAATATTAATGTGGAACAATAAAGTGCCAATCTAATCTTTATAAATTATCTTCTCTCATTAGTTGTTTGTCATTATTGTTTTTTCTTTTGTTTCCTGAAATTTTGGTGTTACATGTCCAGGTGATGGTGTTTGTTTTAAATATTCATTTTACTGTGATTCACTGTGTTTCTTAAATTGAATGACGTTAAGGCCTACCATTAATTCTGGAAATCTATAAGATGTTACTTCCTAAATATTTCTTTTTCACTTTATTCTTTCTTCTTTTCTCCATTTCTTTTAACATCTTTTTACCATATCCACCATGCTGGGCTATGGTCTTTCTTAATATTTTGTGCTGCATTCTGGAATATTTCTTTAGATCTGTATATTCTAATTCTATAATTTCTTATTTATCAGTGTCTAAATCTATGGTTTCCAAACTGAGGAACCCAGAAGCACTGAAATTCCCTTGAGTGGGACATTTGTCTCCAAGGGGCATCAGAACATATGTTATCTGATTGAGGGAAGCATAGCAAAACTCAACGTTCTGAAGTAGTTACATTAGACCTTGTGCTACTATCTGAGGGAGTTGACAATTTTAGCATTCCTTCTGGTGGAGTCATATTGTTGTAGTCATTGTGATCCAAAGCAACCACCACATAAAATCAATGTGACTGACCTCATCTGCTGAATCTACAGTTTAAAACGTTGTACAGCACCCAGGAGGGGGCATATCTCATTAATTATGGTTACTTAAGAACTAGATGAAATAGCTACTTTTTATTTAAGTTCTTAAATTAATGTTCAAATAGATACTAAAGCTGTTCTGAAATATTCATGAATTTTTCATCCTAACCCAATGACTTAATAGAAAGAAGTGTTGGTTATTACTTTTGACTGGCAAACACCTTGAAAAAAATTAGTGAAACACTAAGGGTACCATAAATGAGAATACTTAGAAACCTCTTCATTAATCCACTCTCAACCTTTAGTTTTAGATTACTTTTTTGTTTTTAATCTACTGATTTTTTTTTCAGAAACTCCTTGCTTATTTTATATGGGTTCTGCTTTCGCATTTATTTAATCTTCTGGATATATTTCCTTAGTGTTTTGCAGAAGCTCTGCTTCATTTTCTTGAGGCTGGCTGAGTTGGCTTCATTGTGAATCTAGGAATTTTACCAGTGACAGTTGTTCAAAGACTAGCATAACAAGTCTATTCTTCCATAAGACATTGGGTTATTCCCAAGTGGTCCAAAGGAACATCACCAATTTAGATCCCTCTCAGTTTAATTTTAGTTCTCAGCTTGAATTTTTTTCTCACACAATGCAGAATATTATGAATTTGATCCACAAAACTAGTGAGAAATGGCTTATGGTTAATAGATCTCAAGTCTTTCTGTTATCCTTTCCCTTAACATCAAATTTAAAGCAGCAAAATTCCATTTCTAGCAGTCAACATGGAAGGTCTTTCTCATTATACATCTGATGCACTCTGCCAATGATGGGGCAGGCCTGTGGAGCTCCAAAGTTCCTCTGACTTGGGTGGTCATTACGTTTTTCTTCATTCCTGATACGACACTGAAATGCAAACTTAAGTAGGGATCAAGTCAACTCTTCAGGGCACCCACCAGCATCATTCTTCAAACATCACTCTGAATTGCTACATGAACTGTTCTGGCCAGTGAGAATTTCCCCATTCTTCCTGACAGCATATAAACATATTTTGTTTATGCTCCCTTCACATGACAGGGTGTTCTTTGTATTATTTTGCTTCAGCACCATACCATGATGGAGAAGTTGCCTCTTCATTGAGTGTGGAAAGATCTAGCATAGAGTATACTAATGAGGTTTAGCTTCTCCTTGATTATGTTCATTTTCTCTGTGGGGTTGGATAGATTCACTCCTCTAAGCAGCTCCTGCATTTCCATGTCAGTTATTCCAGTCCAGTTCTAAGTCTGCTTGACATTTATTTGGTTTGATGCTGCCAGACCAAGGTTCTCTGGCACCACAATAAGTAATTCCATTTAATAGAGATGACTTATGATGTCTTTACATTAATACACATATGGATGCATGGTAATATTAAAGCTGACTTTTTCCTGTCTACATCAAAATCTTATTTTCAAATAAACTTTCTGATTCTTTGCTCAGTTTGTTGGACCCTGCACCATT